>NC_029785.2:71340672-71377445 GCF_000816755.2 Arachis ipaensis | reverse complement strand
TTCATAGATGTTTTTGGAATTCATTGTATATTCTCTTCTTTTTATCCTATTTAATTTTTAGTTGCTTGGGGACAAGCAACAATTTAAGTTTGGTGTTGTGATGAGTGGATAATTTATATGCTTTTTGGCATTATTTTTAGTATGTTTTTAGTACATTTTAGTTAGTTTTTATTATGTTTTTATTAGTTTTTAAATAAAAATCACTTTTCTGGGCTTTACTATGAGTTTGTGTGTTTTTCTGTGATTTCAAGTATTTTCTGGCTGAAATTGAGGGACCTGAGCAAAAATCTGATTCAGAGGCTAAAAAAGGACTGCAGATGCTGTTGGATTCTGACCTCCCTGCACTCGAAGTGGATTTTCTGGAGCTACAGAAGCCCAATTGGCACGCTCTCAATTGTGTTGGAAAGTAGACATCCTGGGATTTCCAGCAATATATAATAGTCCATACTTTTCCCAAGATTTGATGGCCCAAACAGGCGTTCCAAGTTAGCTCAAGAATTCTGGCGTTTAACTCCAGAACTGGCACAAAAGCTAGAGTTAAACGCCCAAACTGGCATAAAAGCTGGCGTTTAACTCCAAAAAATGTCTCTACACATGAAAGCTTCAATGCTCAGCCCAAGCACACACCAAGTGGGCCCCGGAAGTAGAATTTTACAATAAACATCCTAGCTTACTCATTTTATGTAACCCTAGGTCACTAGTTTACTATAAATACTACTTTCAGTGATTCATATTGTACCTCATGAAACTTTACACGTTTCATATTGTATTCTCTACGGCATGAGTCTCTAAACCCCATTGTTGGGGGTGAAGAGCTCTGTTCTTCATGAATTAATGTAATTACTACTGTTTTCCATTCTATCACGCTTGCTTCTATTCTAAGATATTCATTCGCACTTCAACCTGATGAATGTGATGATCCGTGACACTCATCATCATTCTCACCTATGAACGCGTGCCTGACAACCACCTCCGTTCTACCTTAGATTGAATGCATATCTCTTAGCCTCATGATTCAAATCGGAGTCTTCGTGGTATAAGCTAGAATCATTGGCGGTCATTCCTGAGATCCGGAACGTCTAAACCTTGTCTGTGGTATTCTGAGTAGGATCTGGGAAGGGATGACTGTGACGAGCTTCAAACTCGTGAGTGTTAGGCGTAGTGACAGACACAAAAGGATCAATGGATCCTATTCCGACATGATCGAGAACCGACAGATGATTAGCCGTGTGGTTACAGCGCATTTGGAATATTTTCACTGAGAGGACGGGATGTAGCCATTGACAACGGTGATGCCCAACATAAAGCTTTCCATGGAAGGAGTCTTGCGTGCATGAAGAAGAAGACAGTAGGAAAGCAGAGGTTCAGAAGACAAAGCATCTCCGAAGCCTCAACCTATTCTTCATTACTGCATAACAAGTATTTATTTCATGTTCTTTTACTTTTTACAATTAAATCTGAGAATTATTGATATCTTGACTAAGAGTTACAAGATAACCATAGCTTGCTTCAAGCCGACAATCTCCGTGGGATCGACCCTTACTCACGTAAGGTATTACTTAGACGACCCAGTGCACTTGCTGGTTAGTTGTGCGGAGTTACAAAAATGTGATTGTAATTTCGTGCACCAGGAATCATCCATACATTCATTCACACAACTTTTATTCACATAATTTGAGGTTTTGATGTAGTTTTCTAGAGAGAGAGGCTCTCTCCTCTCCCTAGGTTTTTAGGATTTTAGGTTTATCTTTTCTTAATCTCAGATTTCTACTTTGCTTTAATTTAGTTTTCCTCTACTCTTATTTGTTCTAGTCCTTTAGTTTATTTATATTCTCTTATTGGTTTATTTATTCTCTAATTTGATTTATGAACTTCATGTTAGATTCAATTTCCTATTAATGCAATTTGAGGTATTTCACATTTATGATTTCTTTCTTCAATTTATGTTATTGATTCCTTACAATTGGTTGCTTAGGTTTTAATATCACTTATTAATTTCTATGATTTTATGTTATACCTTCCAAGTGTTTGATAAAATGCTTGGTTGGATTCTAGTGTAGATTTATCTCCTCTTGGCTTTGGTTGAGTAATTGGAGACTCTTGAGTTATCAAACTCCTTTGTTGATTGATAATTGAAAGTTGCTAGTCGATTTGGATCCCTCTAAAGCTAGTCTTTCCTTAGGAGTTGACTAGGACTTGAGGAATCAAATTAATTCATCCACTTGACTTTCCTTCATAGTTAGAGGTTAACTAAGTGGGAGCAATGGACAATTCTCATCACAATTGATAAGGATAACTAAGATAGGACTTCTAATTTTCATACATTGCCAAGAGTTTTCTTAGTTATTAGTTTAATTCTTGCAATTTACTTTTCTTATTCCTTATTTAAAACCCCAGAAAGATAAAATCTCAAAACGAATAATAAGAACACTTCCATGCAATTCCTTGAGAGACGACCCGAGGTTTGAATACTTCGGTTATATTTTTAAGGGGTTTCTTACTTGTGACAACCAAATTTTTATATGAAAGGAATATTGTTGGTTTAGAAACTATACTTTCAACGAGATGTTATTTGTGAATCCTAAACCGTCAAAAATTCGTTCGTCAGTAGACACCGGATCTATTGAGTAGACACATTATAGAGATTCCAACACCAAACAGCCCATTTATTCAAAAATAAAAATCATGAAAATATTATCTCTACAAGAGTGGGAATTACCCCCATATCAGTCTAAAAGCTTCTCTTTGAAATTTGAACCTCAGAGCTATACCTATTATGATTACCAAGAAGCATGGAATCATATCTTATTCCTATCACCAAGTCCCCATTCTTGGTTCATTTGGTTCAGAAAGGGGATATCATTGCAATTTTCAAATGGTTCCAATCATGGTTCCAGAATTTTGGACCGATAGAAGCCTTCTTCCCAAAAGAAGCCAGTCTGGCATAGGAATATTTTAAAAGCAAGTCATCATTCTTACAAGAGTACAAATTCATTTCATTTATAGCAGCTTTGGGAATAAGCTGGATTATGACTTGGGAATATGATTCAGCAGCATATGAAGAATATCCAAGCATACAATATTTAGTAAGAATAATAAAAATAAAGTGGTGAAACAAATATGATATAAATCTGCTAAGAAAAGCAGCCATTGATCAATGGTTAACAACATCACAAAAGCATCCAGCAATAACAGCCTCAAGCACTAACAATGAGCAAATAGCTTATAAAAAAGAGACCCAATTTTTAGCGCAGAAGCAACAAATTATGGCAGCCCTAGCAGCAGCAATCTCAGAGGAAGATATTCAAAGCTCTCTATAAGCAATACAAGCCGTACCTCTTGGAGAAGACGAAGAGGTCCAGTCCAACCCAGCTCATTACTATCAAGACTCTCAAGACCTATTTGAAATGTAGTAAAAATTGTATATGAAATCAATGTAAAAAATCCAATCATAAAGAAAATGATCTCTGTAAAAAAAAGCAAATTGTAAATGTTGGCAAAACAGTAAATGTCGGCAAACAGTAAAAGCAAACAGTACTGTCGGCAAATAGTAGCCAAATAGTAATCATTTGGGGTCTATAAATACCAAAGGCCTCATTCATTCCCAGGAATCAAAAACTTGAAAGCTCAAAAGCTCTCTCTACTTCTATATCTTCTTACTTCATAAAATTTTCCAAATATTTGTAATCATCTTCAAGTTTGTATCAACTTTGCAAGAAATAATAGTACAAGTTCATCTCTGTATGCTTACTATCTTAAACTTTCTTTTCTTATAATTTCTTTATTCTCTTAGTTATTATTTCTATTCTTAGAACATGAAAGAGTTTCAGAAAAGACTTACTTCTTTGAAGCTTGTTAGAAGAAAAATGAAAACAAGAGTGATGGCAATAGAAATGAAAATAAGAAGATTAATAACTGAGTCTTCAAAACTAAAAGTAGAAATAGAGAAGATAAACAAGAAAATAATTAGAACCAAAAGTTGTTACAACATACTAAAACCATAAAATCAATAAAAAATGTTAGAGAAAGTTTTAAGAATCAACGTATTCATCATGTTAGAAGAATGCATTATCTTCATAGACAAAGTATGATTGCTTTACAAGAGATACAGTCACGAATACAAGTTGTAAACTTCCAAATGATACAACCTGATCCTTTATAAGCAGTACAACCTGAACCTTTATCCGAGCCTTTACAAGATTCTTTACAATCTCCTTAACAAGTGGTATCATATATATATATAGTCTCATGTTGTATCTCGTACCTTTACACTTTTAGTTATCGTGTGTGAACGCTTGGCGCTTTGTAAATCCGCTTTACGCGATTTTGAACTTTATTCCTTCATTAGGCTCCTAGTATTATTATTTTCTTCTATACTTGTTAATGTATGAGCTTTAGAACTGTCGTGACGCCTTGTTATCCTTTGCTTTACGACTAGAGGTAAGGCTTAGGGTAACGGGGTGTTACACTCAAGAGAGAGAATCTAGTTCACCGTGTATAGTAATTGATGAGCGGATAATTTATACCCTTTATGGCATTGTTTTTACATAGTTTTTAGTATGTTTTAGTTACTTTTTATTATATTTTTATCAGTTTTTATGCAAAAATCACATTTCTGGACTTTACTATGAGTTTGTGTGTTTTTCTATAATTTCAGGTATTTTCTGGCTGAAATTGAGGGACCTGAGCAAAAATCTGATTCAGAGGCTGAGAAAGGACTATAGATGCTGTTGGATTCTGACCCTCCTGCACTCAAAGTAGATTTTCTGGATCTACAGAAGCCCAATTGGCGTGCTCTCAATTGTGTTGGAAAGTAGACATCTTGGAATTTCCAGCAATGTATAATAGTCCATACTTTGCCCGAGATTTGATTTCCCAAACTGGCGTTCAAACGCTCATCAGAGACCCTTTTCTGGAGTAAAACGTCAAAACTGGCACCAGAACTGGAGTTAAACGCCCAAAATGGCACCCAATCTGGCGTTTAACTCCAAGAATGGCCTATGCATGTGAAAGCTTCAATGCTCAGCCCAAGCACACACCAAGTGGGCCCCGGAAATGGATTTCTATACTATCTGCACTTAGTTACTTATTTTCGGTAAACCCTAGTAATTAGTTTAGTATAAATAGCACTTTTTACTATTGTATTCATAGACTTTTGAGACTTTTGATCCTTTGAGACTTTATCATCTTATTTTATATTTGGAGGCTGGCCACACGGCCATGCCTAGACCTCTTTCTCTTATGTATTTTCTACGGTGGAGTTTCTACACCTCATAGATTAAGGTGTGGAGCTCTGCTGTTCTTCATGAATTAATGCAAGTACTATTGTTTCTCTTTTAATTCACACCTACTTCTTCTCCAAGATATACTCTCGTACTTAATTCAGTTAAGTCAGAATGAAGGGGTGACCCGTGACAATCACCCACTATCTTTGTTACTCGCTTAGCTAAGATCCGCGTGCCTGACAACCACAAGCGGTCTACATGATGTTCAACGTAGTCATTGGACGACAACCGGAGTATATTCTCTTGGGTCTCTGATCTACGGACCGAGTCCGGAAGATTAGAACCTTCGTGGTATAGGCTAGAACCAATTGGCAGCATTCTTGAGATCCGAAAAGTCTAAACCTTATCTGTGGTATTCTGAGTAGGATCTAGAAAGGGATGACTGTGACGAGCTTCAAACTCGCGATTGTTGGGCGTAGTAACAGTGTGCAAAAGGATAGAAGGATCCTATTCCGATGCTAGTGAAATCCGACAGATGATTAGCCGTGCAGAAACCGTACTTGGTATTTTTCATCCGAGAGGATCATACAGCTTGCCATGGAAGGGAGCACGCATGATTGAAAGAAGACAATCGGAAAGCAGAGGTTCAGAAGCAACAAAGCATCTCCAAACGCTTATCTGAAATTCCCACCAATGAATTACATAAGTATCTTATTTTATTTTATGTTTTATTTATCTTTTAATTATCAAAACCTCATAACCATTTGAATCCGCCTGACTAAGATTTACAAGATGACCATAGTTTGCTTCAAGCCGACAATCTTCGTGGGATCGACCCTTACTCACGTAAGGTATTACTTGGACGACCCAGTGCACTTGCTGGTTAGTTGTGCGGAGCTGCGAAAAGTGTGATCACAATTTCGTGTACCAAGTTTTTGGCGCCGTTGCCAGGGATTGTTCGAGTTTGGAAAACTGACGGTTCATCTCGTTGCTTAGATTAGGTAATTTTATTTTATTTTTAAGCTTTTTATTTTTTTTTTCGAAAAAAATATATATATATATTTTTAGTTTTCGAAAAATTTATAAAAATTTTTAAGAATGAATTCTAGAGCTTCTTGAGATATGTTGAAGCCTGGCTAGCTGTTAAGCCATGTCTAATCTTTTGGACCGAGGTTTCCACTTTCCATTGTAGAAAGGACATGTCTGTAATTGTTTTGCTAAAGCTTGGCTGGCCATTTGGCCGTGTCTAATTCTATTTGACCGAAATTTTAGACTAATATTGCATGAATCCTGGAATTCTTATTAAAATTTTTTTATTTTCTTTTTCCAAAATAATTTCAAAAAATACAAAAAATATTTTAAAAATTAAAAAAACCAAAAAAATTTTATGTTTCTTGTTTGAGTCTTGTGTCAAATTTTAAGTTTGGTGTCAATTGCATTCTTTTAATTTTCTTAAAATTTTCGAAAATTCATCATGTGTTCTTCATGATCTTCAAGTTGTTCTTGATGATTTTCTTTATTTAATCTTGTGATTTTCTTGTTTTGTATTTTTTGTTATTTTTCATATGCATTCTCGAATTCATAGTGTCTAAACATTTAAAATTTTTAAGTTTGGTGTCTTGCATGTATCTCTTTTCTTAAAAATTTTCAAAAATATGTTATTGATGTTCATCATGATCTTCAAAGTGTTCTTGGTGTTCATCTTGACATTCAAAGTGTTCTTGCATGCATTTTTTGTTTTGATCTTAAATTTTTATGTTTTGTTTCATTTTGTTGTTTTTCTCTTTCTTCATTAATTCAAAAAAATCAAAAATAATATCTTTCCCCTATTTCACTCATAAATTTCAAAATTTTGGGTTGACTTAGTCAAAAAATTTTAAAATTTAGTTGTTTCTTGTTAGTCAAGCCAAAATTTCAATTTAAAAATTCTATCTTTTCAAATATTTTTCAAAATCAAATCTTTTTTCATTTTTCTTTCATGTTTTTTGAAAATTCTTCAAAATAAAATTTCAAAATCTTTTTCTTAATTTTATTTCATATTTTCGGAATTATTGCTAACATTTAATGTTTTAATTCAAAAATTTCAAGTTTGTTACTTTCCTGTTAAGAAATGTTCAGCCTTTAAATTCTAGAATCATATCTTTTAGTTTCTTGTTAGTCAAGTAATCAAATTTAATTTTAAAAATCAAATCTTTTTAATTTCCTTTTCAAATCTTTTTTTTTTTCAAAATAAATTTCAATCATATCTTTTTCAAAATTTAATTTCAAAATCTTTTTCTAACTTCTTATCTTTTCAAAAATTATTTTCAAATCTTTTTTCATTAACCACTTGACTTGTTTGTTTTAATTTTAAAAAGTTTACTATTTTTTTATCTTTTTCAAAACCACCTAACTACTTATCTATCTCATTAATTTCGAAAATCATTAACCACATTTTCAAAATTCTTTTTAATTAACTAATTGTTTTAAATTTTAATTTTATTTTATTTCTTTTCTTAAATTTCGAATTCTAACTTAATTAATTAAATAAAAAATAAAAATATTTTTCTTCTCCCTCTTTTTAAAATTCGAATACTCTCTCTCTCATCTCTTTCTATTTATTTTATTTATTTACTAACACTTCTCTTCTACTCATAATTCGAACCCTCTCCCTCTCTGTGTGTTTGAATTCCTCTTATTCTCTCTCTACCTCATTATTCTATTCTTCTATTCTTCTACTCACATAAAGGAATCTCTATACTGTCACATAGAGGGTTCCTCTTTCCTCCTTGTTCTCTTCTTTTTCATATGAGCAGGAACAAGGATAAGAACATTCTTGTTGAAGCTGATTCTGAACCCGAAAGGACTCTGAAGAGGAAGCTAAGAGAAGCTAAAGCACAACACTCTGGAGAGGACCTTACAGAAATTTTCGAAAAAAAAAGAAGACATGGCAGCCGAAAACAACAACAATGGTGGAGATGCAAGGAAGATGCTTGGTGACTTTACTGCACCAACTTCTGACTTCTATGGAAGAAGCATCTCAATTCCTGCAATTGGATCAAACAACTTTGAGCTTAAGCCTCAATTAGTTTCTCTAATGCAGCAGAATTGCAAGTTTCATGGACTTCCATTGGAAGATCCTCATTAGTTCTTAGCTGAATTCTTGCAAATCTGTGACACTGTTAAGACCAATGGGGTTAATCCCGAGGTCTACAGACATATGCTTTTCCCTTTTGCTGTAAGAGACAGAGCTAGGATATGGTTGGACTCACAGCCTAAAGAAAGCCTGAACTCTTGGGAAAAGTTGGTCAATGCTTTCTTGGCCAAATTCTTTCCACCTCAAAAGATGAGCAAGCTTAGAGTGGAAGTCCAAACCTTCAGACAGAAGGAAGGTAAATCCCTCTATGAAGCTTAGGAAAGATACAAGCAATTGATCAGAAGGTGTCCTTCTAACATGCTTTAAAAATGGAACATCCTATGTATATTCTATGATGGTCTGTCTGAATTGTCCAAGATGTCCTTGGATCACTCTGCTGGTGGATCTCTTCATCTGAAGAAAATACCTGCAGAAGCCTAGGAACTCATTGAGATGGTAGCAAATAACCAGTTCATGTATACTTCTGAAAGAAATCCTGTGAATAATGGGATAACTCAGAAGAAAGGAGTTCTTGAGATTGATACTCTGAATGCCATATTGGCTAAGAACAAAATATTGACTCAGCAAGTCAGTATGATTTCTCAGAACTTAACTGGAATACAAGCTGCATCCGGCAGTACTAAAGAAGCCTCCTCTGAAGGAGAAGCTTATGACCCTGAGAATCCTAGAATGGAAGAGGTGAATTACATAAGAGAATCCTATGAAAACACTTACAATCCTTCATGGAGGAATCATCTTAATTTCTCATGGAAGGATCAACAGAAGCCTCAGCAAGGCTTCAATAATAATAATGGTGGGAGAAATAAGTTTGGCAATAGCAAGCCTTTTCCATCATCTTCTCAGCAACAGACAGAGAATTCTAAGCAGAGCCTCTCTGACTTAGCAACCATAGTCTCTGATTTATCTAAGACCACTTTTAATTTCATGACTAAAACAAGGTCCTCTATTAGAAATTTGGAGACACAAGTGGGTCAGTTGAGTAAAAGAGTTACTGAAATCCCTCCTAGTACTCTCCCAAGCAATACAGAAGAGAATCCAAAGAGAGAGTGCAAGGCCATCAATATACCCAAAGTGGCCGAACCTATAGAGGAGGAAGAGACAGTGATTTCCAGTGAGGAAGACCTCAATGGATCCCCACTGACCACTAAGGAGCTCCCTAATGAGGAACCAAAGGAATCTGAGGCTCATATAGAGACCATAGAGATTCCACTGAACTTACTTTTGCCATTCATGAGCTCTGATGAGTATTTCTCCCCTGAAGAGGATGAAGATTTTTTTGAAGAGCAAGTTGCTCAGTATCTAGGAGCAATCATGAAGCTGAATGCCAAGTTATTTGGTAAATGAGACTTGGGAGGATGAACCTCCATTGCTCATTAATGAACTGAATGCTTTGGTTTAACTGAAATTACCTCAAAAGAAACCGGATCCCGGAAAGTTTTTAATACCTTGTACTATAGGCACCATGACTTTTGAGAAGGCTCTGTGTGACCTGGGGTCAGGAATAAACCTCATGTCACTCTCTGTAATAGAGAAACTAGGGATCTTTGAGGTACAAGCTGCAAGAATCTCACTAGAATTGGCAGACAAATCAAGGAAACAGGCTTATGGACTTATAGAGGATGTCTTAGTGAAGGTTGAAGGCCTTTACATCCCTGCTGATTTCATAATCCTAGACACTTGAAAGGATGAGGATGAATCCATTATCCTTGGAAGACCCTTCCTAGCCACAGCAAGAGTTATGATTGATGTCGACAGAGGAGAGTTAGTCCTTCAATTGAATGAGGACTACCTTGTGTTTAAGGCTCAAGGATCTTCTTCTGTAAACATGGAGAAGAAGCATGAGAAGCTTCTCTCAATACAGAGTCAAACAGAGCCCCCACACTCAACTTCTGAGTTTGGTGTTGGGAGGCCACCATTAAGGTCTGAGTCTTTGTGAAGCTCTCTAAGAGCTTATTGTCAAGCTATTGATATTAAAGAAGCGCTTATTAGAAGGCAACCCAATGTTATTTAATTATATTTATTTTTATAGACATTTGTTTTCCATTGTCATGTTATGTTTTCTTTAAGTAGATGATCATGTGGAGTCACAAAAACAGCTACAGAACTAAAGCGGAATCAAAAATAGCACACCCTGGAGGACAGGCTTACTGGCGTTTAAACGCCAGTAAGGATAGCAGAATGGGCGTTTAACGCCCAGTCTGGCAGCATTATGGGCGTTAAACGCCAAAATTGGCAGACAGACTGGTGTTTAATGCCAGAAAAGGGTGCCTGGTGTATGGCTGGCGTTAAACGCCAGAATTGGCAGACAGACTGGCGTTTAACGCCAGAAAAGGGTGTCTGGGTGGCGTTAAACGCCAGAAAAAGGCATCAACCTGGCGTTTAACGCTAGAAAACATAGCAGAGTTGGCGTTAAACGCCAGAAATGGCACACAGAGGGCGTTTAAATGCCAGAAAGGTGCAGGGACCAGAATTCCTTGACACCTTAGAATCTGTGGACCCCACAGGATCCCCACCTACCCAACCTCTCTTTCTCTCCTCTTCACACCTTTCCATAACACTCTTCCCCAAATACCCTTGACCAAAAATCACATCAATATCTCTTCCCCAAACACCATTCACCTATCAAATCCTATCCTCTTCCCCACAATCTCTTCACCACTCACATCTATCCACTACTCCCCAAAAACCCATCATACAACCCACCTACCCCCACCCATTCAAATTCAAACCATCTCCCACCCAAACCCATCCCCTATTACAAGAATTCCCTCTCCACTCCACTCCTATATAAGCCCCTCATCACTCCTTCATTTTCACACATCATAACCACCTAAAACTCCCCTTGGCCGAACCATTCACACACCTCCATCTCCTCCATCTCTTCTTCCTCTAATCCTTTCTTTCTTCTTTTGCTCGAGGACGAGCAAACCTTTTAAGTTTGGTGTAGGAAAAAGCTATGCTTTTTGTTTTTTTATAACCATTAATGGCACCTAGGGCCGGAGAAACCTCTAGAAAGAGGAAAAGGAAGGCAATTGCTTCCACCTCCGAGTCATGAGAGATAGAGAGATTCATCTCAAAAGCCCATCACTAGAAAGAGGATAGAGCAAACAAGAGAGCCCACTCATGGACCTCAACAAGAGCATGAGAAAGTCCCTCATCAAGAAATCCCTGAGATGCCTCAAGGGATGCATTTCCCTCCACACAACTATTGGGAGCAACTCAACACCTCTTTAGGAGAATTGAGTTCCAACATGGAGCAACTAAGAGTGGAGTACCAAGAGCACTCCGTCATCCTCCATAAAATCAGAGAGGACCAAAAGGCCATGAGAGAAGAGCAACAAAGGCAAGGAAGAGACATAGAGGAGCTCAAGCACTCCATAGGATCTTCAAGAGGAAGAACTAGCCGCCGTCACTAAGGTGGACCCGTTCTTTAATTTTCTTGTTCTTATTTTTCTGTTTTTCGATTTTTATGCTTTATGTTTTGTCTATGTTTTTGTCTTTATTACATGATCATTAGTGTCTAGTGTCTATGTCTTAAAGCTATGGATGACTCCATGAATCTTTCACCTTTCTTAAATGAAAAAAGTTTTCTGAAAAATAAAAAGAAGTACATAAATTTTAAATTCTATCTTGAAATTAGTTTAATTATCTTGATGTGGTGGCAATACTTTTTGTTTTCTGAATGAATGCTTGAACAGTGCATATTTTTTATAGTGAAGTATATGAATGTTAAAATTGTTGGCTCTTGAAAGAATAATGAAAAAAGAGAAATGTTATTGATAATCTGAAAAATCATAAAATTGATTCTTGAAGGAAGAAAAAGCAGTGAAAAACAAAAGCTTGCGAGAAAAAAATGGTGAAAAAAATAAAGAAAAAGAAAGAAAAAGAAAAAGCAAGAAGAAAAAGCCAATAACCCTTTAAACTAAAAAGGCAAGGGTAAAAAGGATCCAAGGCTTTGAGCATTAATGGATAGGAGGGCCCAAAGGAATAAAATCATGGCCTAAGCGGCTAAATCAAGCTGTCCCTAACCATGTGCTTGTGTCATGAAGGTCCAAGTGAAAAGCTTGAGACTGAGTGGTTAAAGTCGTAGTCCAAAGCAAAAAGAGTGTGCTTAAGAGCTCTGGGCACCTCTAACTGGGGACTCTAGCAAAGCTGAGTCACAATCTGAAAAGGTTCACCAAGTTATGTGTCTGTGGCATTTATGTATCCGGTGGTAATATTGGAAAACAAAATGCTTAGGATCACAGCCAAGACTCATAAAGTAGTTATGTTCAAGAATCAACATACTGAACTAGGAGAATCAATAACACTATCTGAATTCTGAGTTCCTATGGATGCCAATCATTCTGAACTTCAAAGGATAAAGTGCGATGCCAAAACTGTTCAGAAGCAAAAAGCTACTAGTCCCGCTCATCTAATTGAAATTAATCTTCATTGATATTTTTGAAATTTATTGTATTTTCTCTTCATTTTATCCTATTTGTTTTTATTTTCTTGGAGACAAGCAACAATTTAAGCTCGGTGTTGTGATGAGCAGATAATTTACACCCTTTTTGGCATTGTTTTTACATAGTTTTTAGTATGTTTTAGTTACTTTTTATTATATTTTTATTAGTTTCTATGCAAAAATCACATTTCTGGACTTTACTATGAGTTTGTGTGTTTTTCTGTAATTTTAGGTATTTTCTGGCTGAAATTGAGAGACCTGAGCAAAAATCTGATTTAGAGGCTGAGAAAGGACTGCAGATGGTGTTGGATTCTGACCCTCCTGCACTCAAAGTGGATTTTCTGGAGCTACAGAAACCAAATTGGCGCGTTCTCAATTGCGTTGGAAAGTAGACATCTTGGGCTTTCCAGAAATGTATAATAGTTCATACTTTTCTCGAGATTTGATGGTCCAAACTGGCATTCAGACACCCACCAGAGACCCTTTTATGGAGTAAAACGCCAGAACTGGCACCAGAACTGGAGTTAAATGCCCAAACTGGCACCCAAGCTAGCGTTTAACTCCAAGAATGGCCTATGCACGTGAAAGCTTCAATGCTCAGCTCAAGCACACACCAAGTGGGTCCCGGAAGTGGATTTCTGCACTATCTGCACTTAGTTACTTATTTTCTGTAAACCCTAGTAATTAGTTTTGTATAAATAGCACTTTTTACTATCGTATTCATATACTTTTGAGACTTTTGATCCTTTAAGACTTTATCATCTTATTTTACATTTGGAGGCTGGCACACGGCCATGCCTAGACCTCTTTCTCTTATGTATTTTCTACGGTGGAGTTTCTACACCTCATAGATTAAGGTGTGGAGCTCTGCTGTTCTTCATGAATTAATGCAAGTACTATTGTTTCTCTTTCAATTCATGCCTACTTCTTCTCCAAAATATACTCTCATACTTAATTGAGTTAAGTCAGAATGAAGGGGTGACCCGTGACAATCACCCACTATCTTTGTTACTCGCTTAGCCAAGATCCGCGTGCCTGACAACCACAAGCGGTCTACATGATGTTCAACATAGTCATTGGACGATAGCTGGAGTATATTCTCTTGGGTCTCTGATCTACGGACCGAGTCCGGAAGATTAGAACCATCGTGGTATAGGCTAGAACCAATTGGCAGCATTCCTGAGATCCGAAAAGTCTAAACCTTGTCTGTGGTATTCCGAGTAGGATCTGGGAAGGGATGACTGTGACGAGCTTCAAACTCGCGAATATTGGGCGCAGTGACAGTGTGCAAAAGGATAGAAAGATCCTATTCCGACGTTAGTGAGAACCGACAGATGATTAGCTGTGCGGTAGCTGTACCTAGTATTTTTTATCCGAGACGAGAAATCCGACAGTTGATTAGCCGTGCAGAAACCGTACCTAGTATTTTTCATCCGAGAGGATCATACAGCTTGCCATGGAAGGGAGCACGCATGATTGGAAGAAGACAATAGGAAAGCAGAGGTTTAGAAGCAACAAAGCATCTCCAAACGCTTATCTAAAATTTTCACCAATAAATTACATAAGTATCTTATTTTATTTTATGTTTTATTTATCTTTTAATTATCAAAACCTCATAACCATTTGAATCCACCTGACTAAGATTTACAAGATGACCATAGCTTGCTTTAAGCCGACAATCTCCGTGGGATCGACCCTTACTCACGTAAGGTATTACTTGGACGACCCAGTGCACTTGCTGGTTAGTTGTGCGGAGTTGTGAAAAGTGTGATCACAATTTCGTGCACCAGTAATGTGGAATAGTGAGTGAGCACTGATACATGAACTTTTATTGATATAGAATTCCCTCAATTGAATGAATTCTCGTTGCAAGTATAGTTCTACACCAACAAACAATTCTCGCAATAAAAAATTTGTGGTTTTGTCACGAATAACAAACCCCTAATAAGAATTAACCGAAGCATTTGGACTCCGGGTCGTCTCCCTAGGACACAATGAAGTCCTCAATTATTGACTATGAAGGGTAAGGGGAGTTTGGGTTCATAAGAGGGCAAGAAAAGTAAATTAAACAAGTAAGTAAAGAAAGCAAGATAAAGAACTCTTGGCTAAGATTGGGTAACTAAGATCATCATCCTTGTCAACAAACCAAATATTGATAATCATGAGAGGCCAACCTATTAAGTCTACTTCCCAAAAGCTTTAAGTACGTAACATCTACTCCTAAGCTTGAAGTACGTCAAATAGTTTGATCACATCAACCCTTAAGTCCTAACCTACCTACTAATTAACTTAGTAGTGGGTTAGCATCAATGGGTATCAAATTGATCACCAAGGGTTCTCAAATCACCAAATCTATTATACCCAATGACTCAAGTTTACCCAATTCCCTTAGCTTGGACCAAGAGTTGACAAAACTACTCAAAAACTAAGGAGACCATTTCATCAAACACATAGAGTGCAATAAAAGTAAACATCATAAATTGCAAGAAATAATAAAATCTACCAACTACTAATTGCAAGAAAAGTAATTTCACAACTCAATTCATCAATAAAAATAACATCAACATCAAATTGCATTAAACGTAAACCAAATCCAACTTGAGTTCATCATCACAAAAGATAGCAAAATGAGAAATTAACATCACAAATAAGAGAATCAAGATGTAGAAATAAGAAATTGTAAAAGAAACAAGATGAGATCAAGTAATTAATCATGGATCTAAGACAATCTAACCTAATCCTAACCTAATTCTAGAGAGAAGAGAGAGCTTCTCTCTCTAGAAAACTAACTAAAGGCTCATGTTGGCTAAACTAATTGCTCCCCCTTTGCTTGGACTTCAATTCTGCATGAAATACACTCAGAAACAAGTTGGATTTGGGCCTGGGCAGCTCAAAAATTGCCCCCAGCATTTTGCCTTTAAGTGGGCCATGTGAGAGTATCGGCGCGTGCGCGTCATGTGTGCGTGCGCGTCGATTGGTAAATTCTTCATCCGCGCGGACGCGTCATGTAAGCGTGCGCGTCTCTATGTAAAACCACTTTTGCTCATGCGCACCTTGTACGCGTGCGCGTCCATTGGTGCATTCCCAATCTTTGTTTCTTCATGCATTCTCCACTTTGCATGCTTTCCTCCTCATTTCTTCCATCCAATACTTGCCTTATGAACCTGAAATCACTCAACAAACACATCAAGGCATCGAATGGAATTAAAGTGAATCAAAATCACCAATTTAAAGGCCTAAAAATCATGTTTTTACACTTAAGAACAATTCAAGGGAGAATTATAAAACCATGCTATTTCATTGAATAAATGTGGGAAAAGGTGGTAAAATCCCCTAAAATAAGAACAAGATAAATCACAAAATCGGGGTTTATCAAATCACTTTCAATCCTGGTAAGAAATCTTCAGTGGGGATATTTTTTTTTCCTCCAACCCCTGGGTATCCTCTTCTTAGGTGTCTCCTCCTGAGTTGATGTTGCACACCCGACACCAAACTTATATTTGATGTCAGGGGAAATTTTCTTACTTTCCACTATAGAAGCTTTGAAGTGTAAATCAACTTTTGTGTCATCAGGTGGTTCTGAAAGGAACTGCATAGTGGAATTAGTCTTCATGCGCTTTTCCTCTTTGTTGGGGTAATGTCAGGCTTTAAAGACATGAAAGACTAAGTGTTCATTATGCACCCTCAGTACTAATTCACCTCTTTCTAAATCAATGAGAGCACGCCCAGTGGATAAGAATGGTCTTCCAAGGATGATGGAGATATTTTCATCTTCCTCCATGTCAAAAATCATAAAATCTGTTGTTAGGAAGAACTTTCCTACCTTGACCAGAACATTCTCTACCACTCAATGTGCCACCTTTACAGATTTATCTGCCAATTGAAGAGCTATTCTTGTGGGCTTCACCTCTTGAATCTGCAGCTTTTTCATCACAGAAAGTGGCATCAGGTTGATGCTCGCTCCTAAATCATACAATGCTCCCTCAAAAGTGTTGTTTCCAATGGCACAAGGGATTTGGAAACTTTTCGGGTTAGGCATCTTAGTCGGCAAATTCCTCTGAATGATGGCACTATACTCTCTGGTTAGTACTACCATTTGGTCTCCCTTGAGAGATCCTTTCTCGGACAACAATTCCCCCATGAAGTTAATATGCATTGGCATTTTTTCAAGAACTTCTATAAAATGAGAGTTAATGTGCAGTATTTTAAATACCTCCAAAAGCTTGAAGCAATGTTCATTCTTGTGTTTTTTTTATGCTTTTGAGGAGGTGGAATCCTTAGGGTAGACTCATGTACGGAAGTCTCCACCTCGATCTGCTCAGTCTTTGTATGCGCTGAGAGAGAGAGAGAGAGAGAGAGAGAGAGTATGCCCTTCAAGGTCTTCGTCATCCTTTTTATCTTCCTTAGCTGGCTCCTCATCACTGGAGGATGAAACATCCACTTCTTTTCCACTTATCACAGAGATGGCCTTACATTCCTCTCTTGGATTAGGAATTGTATCACTGGGGAGTATATTAGGTGGCCTCTCAACAAGTTGCTTGCTCAACTGTCTCACTTTTACTTTCAAGTTTTGAATTGAAGCTCTAGTTTCCTATATGAAACTATTAGTGTTCTTAGAGAGCTCTGCCAATTGAGCTCCCAAAGCTAAGGTATCCTAGGCCACTAGGGTAGATTCTTTGATTGAAAGGATTAAGTGTTGCTGGTTGAAGGGATTTTTCCGGTTGAACTGGTTGTTGTTGTTGAAGTTGGAATGCCCTTAACCTTGATTTTAGTTCCCCCAGCCAAATTTGGGTGATTTCTCTATCCCAGATTATATGTTTTGGGAAAAAGGTCATTATTAGCTGGTCTTGAAGAATTACCCATGTAATTGACTTGCTCATAAAGGGTTTGCTCATAACCAAAGCTTCCGAATTGAGACGCTCCACCACTCATATCTAAAGAAGGATCTGGGGTAGCAATGGAAGAGACTTGCATACCTCCTAAGTGTTGAGTGATAGCGGCTATTTGTTGAGACATCGCTTTGTTCCAAGCCAAAATAGCATCCAAGGCATCCAATTCCATGACATCTTTCTTTACGGTTCTCTCTAAGAAATATAGGTACTGATTATTGGCAACCATCTCTATCAAATCTAGTGCCTCATCAATGATCTCCATATGCAAAGAACCTCTTGCAGAATTATCCAGACAATACCTCGAAGTCAAAGTGATACCATCATAGAAAATATGTAATTGTACCCAGTCTGCAAACATTTCCTGAGAGCACTTTCTTATTATAGCCTTGTATCTCTCCCGAGCTTCATAGAGAGACTCTCCTTCAAGATGTCTAAATGTCAGTCCTCAACTTAGTCAACCTCTAGGGGGAAAGAATTTAGTTAAAAACTTACTAACTAAATCGGTCTCTAACAACAAAAGGGAAAAACCTGTAAACTTCTGCAAGAACCCCATTGGTCTTGACTATATCACATATCCTCAGGAAATTAGATATGAAAAGATTAGGGTCCTTCTGCAGGCTTCCACTGAACTGACAATTTCGCTAAACCAGAGATATAAGTTGAGGCTTCAACTCAAAGTTGTTTGCATGCACATTCGGGAGTACAATACTTCTCACACAACTCTCGGGATTGGGGTCAGTATAGGACCCCATAGTTTTTCTAACAGGCGGGGCATTATTCGGGTTATTAACCACAAGATTTTTAGTATTCTCAGCCATACTGATTCAGCTTCCTCTTCAGACTCGTCCCCAAAGATCTCATGAACTTCTTGAGCTCTAGCTTGTTTCCTTTCCTTACGAAGAGCCCTTTCAATCTCAGGGTCGTACACAAGAGGCTCTTTATCTCAGTTCCTCTACATAAACAAATAGAACAAGGAAAGTGGGATTCTCCACGTCACAGTGAAGAGAACCCAGTGAGGTACACGAATGTAGAAGAAAAAGAACTAAAATAAATTAACCAAAAGGGTCGAAAAATTAAAAGAAAATAAGGCTAAAAGAAATGAAAATTAAAAGGTAATAAAAATAAACTCAAGCTAAAATAATGTAAAATAAAATAGAATAAAATAACAATGAAACAAAAACTCAAACAAAAACAAAAGGTATAATCTAGGTAACTAATCAACTGGTAGTTATTAGTCATAATTAATCCCCAGCAATGGTGCCAAAAACTTGAGGCGAAATTCAATATCAAAAACTTACCGGCAAGTGCACCAGGTCATACCAAGTAATAGCTCACGGTGAGTGAGTGTCGATCCCACAAGGATTAACGGACTAAGCAAGCAATGGTTGATTAGCTATTCTAGTTAGACAAGTTGATAAGAGTTTTGGTTGTCAAATGGCATAAAAAGCAATAAAGTGAGAAAGCAAATAATGAACGGTTGCGAAAACAATGTGAGAATGGAGTTAAGGCATCAGAGATGCTTAAATGTCTGGATTAATATTCAATGTCAACTACCTTTATCATGCAATGATTATGTTTATAGCAAACCTCAGGTGATTAAATTCCTATTCCTAGGCAATCCAATCTCCTCTAACTTAACCGATTGTTAATTCCTTGATCACTCAATTATATCAAAAGGTTAAGTTCAAATTCTGATTTATAAGCCACACAACCCTAAGAATCCAAAAGCAGAATGCAGTTATATGTCATGTATCACATTAAGTCCAGCTAATTAGAAGTTATGAGAAATTAGTTTCAAGCTGTAATTCTAATGATATAACTTTTTTAAGACTCAAATAGAATTCAAGAAGAATTAAAGTTATTTTCCAATAATCACTAATCTCTATGATGAAGAACGAAACCAATCTATAATAATCAAAGCAATAATCAAGAGTAGAAGAATAAATATTTATTAATCCATTCAAGTAAACAGAGCTCATAACTTTAACAATGGAGGCTTAGTTGCTCACGGTGTAGAAAATCCTAGCACAGAAAAAGTGCAAAGAAGTGTGGAATGAAAATTAGGAGAAGAGAAGTTCCCGTGTGGGTGGATCTCAATCCTATTTATAGTCCTAATCAAAATAGATTTAAAACCTAAATAAAACTCTAAGAGATCTCCTCTAATAATCATGTGATTTTACAAAATAAAATCTCCAAAATCCTTGTTGATTTGTTGCAATGTGTGGTCCCCATTCTCCTTTGTACGCATTCGGCGCCAAACGCTAGGTTCTGGGCCTTTGGCGCCACCCAGGCAGTGAAGTTTGTGTGCAAAATTTGGCCTTGGGCGCTAAACCCCCAACTACTCGTGTTTAGCGCCAGGTCTCTTGAATTGAATAGTGAGTTACGAAGCTTTAGGCGCTAAACGCCGGGTCGTGGCGTTTACCGGGTCGTGGCGTTTAGCACCAGTCATCCAAAGGAGAATTGGCCCAATTAAGCTCTTGTGGTTGTGCATACGCGCAACACATGCATACGCACAATCTCCTTTTTGCTCCAATGATGCGTACGCATGGATGATGTGTACGCACGGTTCTCTTTTTCTTCTTTATGCCCTCTTCCATCAATTCTTTACCAAAATGCTACCTGAACTCAATCAAAAGCCACAAAACTCAAAGTAGCATCCAATGGGGAATAATCCTCTAACAAATCAACAAAAAACCATGTAAAATCACATAGAAAAGATACAAATGATGCTCATGCATCAATACTTGGTCTACCAAAGTGTAAATGACACAAAATGACACTAACAAGCATCCTCTCAGGACCAATTCAAAATTTCATCACCAATAACACGAAACCAATAGCATAACTCATGAACTCAATAGCAAATCAACCAAAACAGCCTTAACAGTAAATCAACACAATCAAAACTAGCAATAAAACAGAGAATCTTCATACAATCAAACAATTGTCAAATAATCTCAGCAATAATTTCTCAGCAAAATAGTCATCAACGCAGCAATCAACATAATTTGACAATTTCAAACACTACAACTAGAAGGAATTAATGATAATTAATCTCTTGAATCTTCAATCTTTAGATGTAATTAAGGATTCTAATGATTTGATAATTGAATTTAGGTCTTGTCAAGTGTTGAAAAATTGAGTTTGGGAGTTGAGTAATGTTGATACACTGGGCTTGTGATCTTCAATTTTGGGCATAAGCCCAATTGCCCATTCCATGGGGTTTGGACGCCGGGATTGTGGGCTTCAATTGGAGAGATGCCGAACTTACAACGTGACAGCCGAGCTTGTGTTGCATGGAGGTAGGCTATTTGGGTAAGTGAGCTAAATAAAATGAAAGGTAGGCTATTTAGGTAAGTGAGCTAAATAAAATGATAGCCTCAATCATACAAGTGCATTCATACACAAAATAATGAACATAAAGAATCAAACAAATCAAAGATTACAATCATAGAAAGAGAATAATGCACACAAGAATGGAAATACGTGGTTATATGATGTATGATAAACTCATATTTTATGATATATTTTGTGCTTAGTTTGAGTGATTTATTCAATCCTTCACCCACTTATTCATATTAATTGCATGGTTTTACTTTCCCTTCCTTAATATGTGATGTATGTGAAAAACATGTTTCCTATGCTTTAAAATTAATTATTTTAATTACCTTTATTTCCATTCGATGTCGTGATTAGTGTGTTGAGTAGTTTCAGAGCTTCCAACCATAATGAGTCTAGATTTAGAACGCCAACCACTAAACATCCTCCTCTTTCGCTTAATTCCACAAAGCGCCCTAAGTTGGCCATCCGTTTCAAGCAAACCATACTCAAGTGGGATAAAGCTGAGAGTTAGAAGTTTTACCCACTCAAGCGAAGGATCAGATGGCAACCTAGGTGGAGGGGTTCCCAAAGATCTTGATAAAGCATGCTCTACTCCCGTCCATCCTCTTCTAGAGGCTTCCACCACTTGGCAAGGTTTTTCAAGTTTCTCCTCTTGCCAAGCTTCCTCAAGTTCACATTCTTCTTCACCAATTTCTTCTATCTCTTCCCCATCACTCTCATCATGGATAGGAGGTCTACTGAAGTCTAACTCATCATCAAGTCTAAGCATTTTGGGGAAGGACTCTTCAAACTCGGAAGGGTCATATGTTGATGCGGAATCATCATAGATAGGAGGGCTTGTTGCTTGGAAAACTTCTTCCAGTTCTTCACTCACAATAGGTCTTGGAGGTTGCACATCCTCCTCAACCTTGCTTTCTAGTCCACTGGGAGAAGGTTCAACAATATCGTCAAAGGGATTGATCAATGTGGGCAAAAAATCATTAGTGATGGAATCCACTTCTTGATCAACTTCCTTCAATTCTCCGTTCACTTTTGCAACTTTACTCTCTTTTTTAACATCTCTTCCATACTTTGTAGAGGAGGGCTTTTCAGCTTGAGATTCCTTTATGTGCTCAACATATCCTAAACATCCACCCACTACTTCCTCTTGTTTGCTAATCTCTACCTTCTCCTCTTGTCGCACTTCTTACTTCAACTCTTCTTCCTCACCATGGATCTCCGAGTTTACTCACTCACTAGGCTCCTTGATCGTTTCTCCACATTCAACAATGGGGGTACTTAAGGTACATGAGCTTAGGTGGGATGTTAGGTGAATCACGGCTTCTACTATGCCAGCTATCTTTGCTTTTAGCTCCTTAAATTTAGTTTCATCCTCCTCTTGTCGCCTTAAGATACGAGATTCAAGGTCTCTCAGTTCTAACATGAAGGCTTCATCAAGAGGTGGTGATAGAAGAGAGGGTTCATTGTTTGAGGGAGATTTGATGTTGGAAGGTGGTTCATATTGGTGGAATTCTTGAGGTGGTGTATGTGGAATTTGTGGTTCTTGGAAGTATTGGTATTGGGATGGTGGTTGTTCTAGATGTGGTTCATACGGTGGTTGATATGGTAGGTATGGGTTGTAGTCATATGGAGGTGAATGATGGTGTGAGGCATGTGAGTATGGTGTATGGCTATATTGAGGAGTGGGATCATATGCATATGATGATTGTGGTTGACAACCACAATGAAGATCATCGCACACATTGGAATGATACACATTAGGATCAGGATTATATCCATAAGAGTTCGTAGGAGGTTGTTGCCATGAAGGTTGTTCATAAGCTTGGGGTTCCTCCCATCCTTGATTTCCAAATCCTTGATGTATATCCTCATTGGAGCTTCCATTTCCTACAACATAGTTTGAACTACACTCATAGCCAAAAGGATGAGAATTCATAGTGAAAGAGAAAATAAAAACAAATATTAATAAGAAACAAAGAAAATAAAATCCTAAACTAGCAAAAACTAGCAAACAAACCAAAATTCAAGCTATTCACAATATATACAATAGCCAATAACATAGCACCATTGCTTCCCCGCCAACGGCGCCATTTTGATGCATGAACTTTTGTTGATATAGAATTCCCTCAATTGAATGAATTCTCGTTGCAAGTATAGTTCTACACCAACAAACAATTCTTGCAATCAAAAATTTGTGGTTTTTTCACGAATAACAAACCCTCTAATAAGAATTAACCGAAGTATTTAGACTCTGGGTCGTCTCCCTAGGACGCAATGAATTGCTCAATTATTGGCTATGAAGGGGTAAGGGGAGTTTTGGTTCAGAAGAGGGTAAGAAAAGTAAATTAAACAAGTAAGTAAAGAAAGCAAGATAAAGAACTCTTGGCTAAGACTTAGGTAACTGAGATCACCATCCTTGTCAACAAACCAAATATTAATAATCATGAGAGGCCAACCTATTAAGTCTACTTCCCAAAAGCTTTAAGACGTAACATCTACTCCTAAGCTTGAAGTACGTCAAATAGGTTTGATCACATCAACCCTTAAGTCCTAACCTACCTACTAATTAACTTAGTAGTGGGTTAGCGTCAATGGGTATCAAATTGATCACCAAGGGTTCTCAAATCACCAAATCCATTATACCCAATGACTCAAGTTTACCCAATTCCCTTAGCATAGATCAAGAGTTGACAAAACTACTCAAAAACTAAGGAGAACATTTCATCAAACACATAGAGTGCAATAAAAGTAAACATCATAAATTGCAAGAAATAATAAAATCTACCAACTACTAATTGCAAGAAAAGTAATTTCACAACTCAATTCATCAATAAAAAGAACATCAACATCAAATTGCATTAAATGTAAACTAAATCCAACATGAGTTCATCATCCCAAAAGAGAGCAAAATGAGAAATTAACATCACAAATAAGAGAATCAAGATGTAGAAATGAGAAATTATAAAAGAAACAAGATGAGATCAAGTAATTAATCATGGATCTAAGACAATCTAACCTAATCCTAACCAAATTCTAGAGAGAAGAGGGAGCTTCTCTCTCTAGAAAACTAACTAAAGGCTCATGTTGGCTAAGCTAATTGCTCCCCCTTTGCTTGGACTTCAATTCTGCATGAAATACACTTAGAAACAAGTTGGATTTGGGCCTGGGCAGCTCAAAAATTACCCCCAGCATTTTGCCTTTAAGTGGGTCATGTGAGAGTATCGGCGCGTGTGCGTCATGTGCGTGTGCGCGTCGATTGGTAAATTCTTCATCCGCGCGGACGCGTCATGTATGCGTGCGCGTCTCTATGTAAAATCACTTTTGCACGTGCGCGCCTTGTACCCGTGCGCGCCCATTGGTGCATTCTCAATCTTTGTTTCTTCATGCATTCTCCACTTTGCATGCTTTCCTCCTTATTTCTTCCATCCAATACTTGCCTTATGAACCTGAAATCACTGAACAAACACATCAAGGCATCGAATGGAATTAAAGTGAATCAAAATCACCAATTTAAGGGCCTAAAAAGCATGTTTTTACACTTAAGCACAATTCAAGGGAGAATTATAAAACCATGCTATTTCATTGAATAAATGTGGGAAAAGGTGGTAAAATCCCCTAAAATAAGAACAAGATAAATCACAAAATCGGGGTTTATCAAATCACTTTCAATCCTGGTAAGAAATCTTCAGTGGGGATATTTTTTTTCCTCCAACCCCTGGGTATCCTCTTCTTAGGTGTCTCCTCCTGAGTTGATGTTGCACACCCGACACCAAACTTATATTTAATGTCAGGGGAAATTTTCTTACTTTCCACTATAGAAGCTTTGAAGTGTAAATCAACTTTTGTGTCATCAGGTGGTTCTGAAAGGAACTGCATAGTGGAATTAGTCTTCATGCGCTTTTCCTCTTTGTTGGGGTAATGTCAGGCTTTAAAGACATGAAAGACTAAGTGCTCATTATGCACCCTCAGTACTAATTCACGTCTTTCTAAATCAATGAGAGCACGCCCAGTGGATAAGAATGGTCTTCCAAGGATGATGGAGATATTTTCATCTTCCTCCATGTCAAAAATCATAAAATCTGTTGTTAGGAAGAACTTTCCTACCTTGACCAGAACATTCTCTACCACTCAATGTGCCACCTTTACAGATTTATCTGCCAATTGAAGAGCTATTCTTGTGGGCTTCACCTCTTGAATCTGCAGCTTTTTCATCACAGAAAGTGGCATCAGGTTGATGCTCGCTCCTAAATCATACAATGCTCCCTCAAAAGTGTTGTTTCCAATGGCACAAAGGATTTGGAAACTTTTCGGGTTAGGCATCTTAGTCGGCAAATTCCTCTGAATGATGGCACTATACTCTCTGGTTAGTACTACCATTTGGTCTCCCTTGAGAGATCCTTTCTCGGACAACAATTCCCCCATGAAGTTAATATGCATTGGCGTTTTTTCAAGAACTTCTATAAAATGAGAGTTAATGTGCAGTGTTTTAAATACCTCCAAAAGCTTGAAGCAATGTTCATTCTTGTGTTTTTTTTATGCTTTTGAGGAGGTGGAATCCTTAGGGTAGACTCATGTACGGAAGTCTCCACCTCGGTCTGCTCAGTCTTTGTATGCGCTGAGAGAGAGAGAGAGAGAGTATGCCCTTCAAGGTCTTCGTCATCCTTTTTATCTTCCTTAGCTGGCTCCTCATCACTGGAGGATGAAACATCCACTTCTTTTCCACTTATCACAGAGATGGGCTTACATTCCTCTCTTGGATTAGGAATTGTATCACTGGGGAGTATATTAGGTGGCCTCTCAACAAGTTGCTTGCTCAACTGTCTCACTTTTACTTTCAAGTTTTGAATTGAAGCTCTAGTTTCCTATATGAAACTATTAGTGTTCTTAGAGAGCTCTGCCAATTGAGCTCCCAAAGCTAAGGTATCCTAGGCCACTAGGGTAGATTCTTTGATTGAAAGGATTAAGTGTTGCTGGTTGAAGGGATTTTTCCGGTTGAACTGGTTGTTGTTGTTGAAGTTGGAATGCCCTTAACCTTGATTTTAGTTCCCCCAGCCAAATTTGGGTGATTTCTCTATCCCAGATTATATGTTTTGGGAAAAAGGTCATTATTAGCTGGTCTTGAAGAATTACCCATGTAATTGACTTGCTCATAAAGGGTTTGCTCATAACCAAAGCTTCCGAATTGAGACGCTCCACCACTCATATCTAAAGAAGGATCTGGGGTAGCAATGGAAGAGACTTGCATACCTCCTAAGTGTTGAGTGATAGCGGCTATTTGTTGAGACATCGCTTTGTTCCAAGCCAAAATAGCATCCAAGGCATCCAATTCCATGACATCTTTCTTTACGGTTCTCTCTAAGAAATATAGGTACTGATTATTGGCAACCATCTCTATCAAATCTAGTGCCTCATCAATGATCTCCATATGCAAAGAACCTCTTGCAGAATTATCCAGAGAATGCCTCGAAGTCAAAGTGATACCATCATAGAAAATCTGTAATTGTACCCAGTCTGCAAACATTTCCTGAGAGCACTTTCTTATTATAGCCTTGTATCTCTCCCGAGCTTCATAGAGAGACTCTCCTTCAAGCTGTCTAAATGTCAGTCCTCAGCTTAGTCAACCTCTAGGGGAAAAGAATTTAGTTAAAAACTTACTAACTAAATCGGTCTCTAACAACAAAAGGGAAAAACCTGTAAACTTCTGCAAGAACCCCATTGGTCTTGACTATATCACATATCCTCAGGAAATTAGATATGAAAAGATTAGGATCCTCCTGCAGGCTTCCACTGAACTGACAATTTTGCTAAACCAGAGATATAAGTTGAGGCTTCAACTCAAAGTTGTTTGCATGCACATTCGGGAGTACAATACTTCTCACACAACTCTCGGGATTGGGGTCAGTATAGGACCCCATAGTTTTTCTAACAGGCGGGGCATTGTTCGGGTTATTAACCACAAGATTTTTAGTATTCTCAGCCATACTGATTCAGCTTCCTCTTCAGACTCGTCCCCAAAGATCTCATGAACTTCTTGAGCTCTAGCTTGTTTTCTTTCCTTACGAAGAGCCCTTTCAATCTCAGGGTCGTACACAAGAGGCTCTTTATTCCAGTTCCTCTACATAAACAAATAGAACAAGGAAAGTGGGATTCTCCACGTCACAGTGAAGAGAACCCAGTGAGGTACACGAAAGTAGAAGAAAAAGAACTAAAATAAATTAACCAAAAGGGTCGAAAAATTAAAAGAAAATAAGGCTAAAAGAAATGAAAATTAAAAGGTAATAAAAATAAACTCAAGCTAAAATAATGTAAAATAAAATAGAATAAAATAACAATGAAACAAAAACTCAAACAAAAACAAAAGGTATAATCTAGGTAACTAATCAACTGGTAGTTATTAGTCACAATTAATCCCCAGCAATGGTGCCAAAAACTTGAGGCGAAATTCAATATCAAAAACTTACCGGCAAGTGCACCAGGTCGTACCAAGTAATAGCTCACGGTGAGTGAGTGTCGATCCCACGAGGATTAACGGACTAAGCAAGCAATGGTTGATTAGCTATTCTAGTTAGACAAGTTGATAAGAGTTTTGGTTGTCAAATGGCATAAAAAGCAATAAAATGAGAAAGCAAATAATGAACGGTTGCGAAAACAATGTGAGAATGGAGTTAAGGCATCAGAGATGCTTAAATGTCTGGATTAATATTCAATGTCAACTACCTTTATCATGCAATGATTATGTTTATAGCAAACCTCAGGTGATTAAATTCCTATTCCTAGGCAATCCAATCTC
This sequence comes from Arachis ipaensis, assembly GCF_000816755.2. Classification (NCBI taxonomy): domain Eukaryota; kingdom Viridiplantae; phylum Streptophyta; class Magnoliopsida; order Fabales; family Fabaceae; genus Arachis; species Arachis ipaensis. The sequence goes on along the minus strand of NC_029785.2, from coordinate 71,349,613 downwards.
CTCTAACTTAACCGATTGTTAATTCCTTGATCACTCAATTATATCAAAAGGTTAAGTTCAAATTCTGATTTATAAGCCACACAACCCTAAGAATCCAAAAGCAGAATGCAGTTATATGTCATGTATCACATTAAGTCCAGCTAATTAGAAGTTATGAGAAATTAGTTTCAAGCTGTAATTCTAATGATATAACTTTTTTAAGACTCAAATAGAATTCAAGTAGAATTAAAGTTATTTTCCAATAATCACTAATCTCTATGATGAAGAACGAAACCAATCTATAATAATCAAAGCAATAATCAAGAGTAGAAGAATAAATATTTATTAATCCATTCAAGTAAACAGAGCTCATAACTTTAATAATGGAGGCTTAGTTGCTCACGGTGTAGAAAATCCTAGCACAGAAAAAGTGCAAAGAAGTGTGGAATGAAAATTAGGAGAAGAGAAGTTCCCGTGTGGGTAGATCTCAATCCTATTTATAGTCCTAATCAAAATAGATTTAAAACCTAAATAAAACTCTAAGAGATCTCCTCTAATAATCATGTGATTTTACAAAATAAAATATCCAAAATCCTTGTTGATTTGTTGCAATGTGTGGTCCCCATTCTCCTTTGTACGCATTCGGCGCCAAACGCTAGGTTCTGGGCCTTTGGCGCCACCCAGGCAGTGAAGTTTGTGTGCAAAATTTGACCTTGGGCGCTAAACTCCCAACTACTGGTGTTTAGCACCAGGTCTCTTGAATTGAATAGTGAGTTACGAAGCTTTAGGCGCTAAACGCCGGGTCGTGGCGTTTAGCACCAGTCATCCAAAGGAGAATTGGCCCAATTAAGCTCTTGTGGTTGTGCATACGTGCAACACATGCATACGCACAATCTCCCTTTTTGCTCCAATGATGCGTACGCATGGATGATGTGTATGCATGGTTCTCTTTTTATTCTTTATGCCCTCTTCCATCAATTCTTTACCAAAATGCTACCTGAACTCAATCAAAAGCCACAAAACTTAAAGTAGCATCCAATGGGGAATAATCCTCTAACAAATCAACAAAAAACCATGTAAAATCACATAGAAAAGATACAAATGATGCTCATGCATCAATACTTGGTCTACCAAAGTGTAAATGACACAAAATGACACTAACAAGCATCCTCTCAGGACCAATTCAAAATTTCATCACCAATAACACCAAACCAACAGCATAACTCATGAACTCAATAGCAAATCAACCAAAACAGCCTTAACAGTAAATCAACACAATCAAAACTAGCAATAAAACAGAGAATCTTCATACAATCAAACAATTGTCAAATAATCTCAGCAATAATTTCTCAGCAAAATAGCCATCAACGCAGCAATCAACATAATTTGACAATTTCAAACACTACAGGAGTAATGTTGATACACTGGGCTTGTGATCTTCAATTTTGGGCATAAGCCCAATTGCCCATTCCATGGGGTTTGGACGCCGGGATTGTGGGCTTCAATTGGAGAGATGCCGAACTTACAACGTGACACGCCGAGCTTGTGTTGCATGGAGGTATGGATGTCGGGATTGCTCACATGGCCGCCGGGTGTGTCTGCATCATTGAGGGGGGATGCTGGGCATCCATGCTTGAAGGCTTGGGTGTCCATTACTCTTCCTTATGGGCCCGGTTGAACAGGTTTTGTGTTTTCTTGCTAAAATGCCATAATTCTTGTTTATTTTGAGTCAAAAACACTTGAAAACTTAATAATACTAACACAACTTCAAATATTTGATTAATTATGAAAGTTTACTAGAAAACATAAGAAATTTGGTTAAAAATCTAAGAAAACCTAAGAAATCCTAGGAAAACAGATGAAAAAGGGCCCTAAAATGCTTAAGATGATGTGTCATCACCACTAAATTAGCCACTTGTTAGAATACATGTTAAAGTAGAAAATAAACATTGAAAATAAGTTAAACAATACATATTTTATACACAAATACACGCTACAATAAAAACACTGAATACTGTCAGATTTACCAGTGGAATAACAAAAATAATCCGCTGGTAAATATATTACCGTTGGATTTACCGTCAAAAACAATCCAACGGTGTAACCCTCGCTAGTAACCAATTACCGTTGGATTTCTTAATCCGATGGTTCTGCGACAAATTCTTTGCCCAAAATCTATTTGGTTATCGGCAAAAAATTTCTGCCAATAATTTTGGTGCCACACTATATTGTTTCACGCCTACTTATAGCCGGATGTTTTCCCCGGTAAATTCGATGATAAATTTAATTTTTTTTAAATACAATTAGTAGTCAAATTCAATTATTTAATTTTTTTTAACACAATTAGTAGTCAAATTCAAAATAATAGAAACCAAATAAGATTTTATTAAATATGAAGTATACGTATAGAATAAAAGGTAAAATAAATAAAATATAATCAAATAGTCTAAAACAAAACCCTACTCACTATGGATCTTGATAGTTGTCGTCATCGTCATCCCCCTGGTCCTGCTGAGGCAACGGACGAGGCGGTGATGTCGGTGCCCTTCTAGTAACACAGCTGCCACTAGCGCGTATTTGCTCTTGGTACACCGCTATCTGTTGCTGCATCCGCTGAATCCACTCCAGCTCCTGCCTAACCTCTAGCCTGAGGAAATTTGTGTCTGACATGCATGCGAAGATCTCATTATACCACTCTTCAGACTGCTACAACTACTGAGCCTATTGGCGAGATTTTGCACTGCTCCCTCAAATTGACACTATCCTTGGCATCGATAGGGCTGGTGGCAGAGGCGGATGAAGCCCTCGATGTGGAGGTATAGAGATTGTTGGCAAAGAACAATCCCAACTCATAGACGTGATTCTTATACGGCTTAGATACAGTTTCACATCAAACCGTATCAGGATCGACAACTGAATCAGTAGAGTTGTTGTCGTCCTCTCTAGTATGCTAAGATTTCTGGGTTGTAGCCTCCAATCTCTGCATGTAGAACTCCTGTGTAACACATGTTATGATTAGGATGATAGTTAATTGAAAATTTTATATCACATGGTGTTTACTCACATAATGATTCGCATATGGCTGATCGGCAAATCTCTCCTTGTTGTTCTCCTTCAAAGTGTGAGTTTACTTAAAGGTCTCCGCCATCATTGCATCACGATCCAACGACTTAGACTACACATATTGAAATAATATGTTAAATCAATTAATAATGACATTGAATGTCAAAGACAAAACAAACTTAAAAACAAAATGAAATAAGTTACATATTAGCCTAGCCTTTCTCTTCATGAAAGTTACTAACCCACCGGTATACTTCGACAACCTGACTAATATCTTGTTAGTTCTGCTTGGGAAACGATGATTCCTGAACTCCTCATCAGTCTCCCAATAGACATATAGTGCCTTCTTACTATCTGAGCGGAGCCAAATAATGAGGTGGTTATGCCTCTCACATACATCCTGCATCATCTGCTGAAGCTGCTAGCCATCTGATGGTCAAAGATCTTCCTTATCATGGCATCGTGAGTCTTCTCTCATATAAATATTGATGAATAGATTTTTGTGTGGTTTAGAATTTCACAAATGAATTCTCGTTGCAAGTATAGTTTCTAAACCAACAAATAATCCTTTCATGCAAAAAATTGTTTGTCACAAGTAACAAACCCCAATAAAAATAATAACCGAAGTATTCAAACCTCGGGTCGTCTCTCAAGGAATTACAGGGAAGTATACTTATAATTGGTTATGGGATTTTATCTTTTTGGGTTTTGAAATAAGGAACAAGTAATGTAAATAACAAGAAAATAAAATAATAATTAAGAAAAGTCTTAGCAAGGATTGATAATTGGAATTCCTATCTGCATTATCAATGTCAACTGTGATGGTAATTGCCTTTTGCTATCACTTAGTTAACCTCTAATAATTGAAGGTAAGTCAAGTGAGAAAATTAACATGAACCCTCAAGTCCTAGTCAACTTCTAAGGAAAGACTAGAGTTAGTGGAATTTAAGTCAACTAGAAACTTTTAATTGTCAATCAACAAGAGACTTTGACAATTCAAGAGTCTCTAATTACTCAATCTTAGCTAAGACCATAAAAAGCTAGTTTAAAATCCAACCAAGCATTTCATCAAACACTTGATGGGCGCAAAGTAAAAGCATAGAAAAACAATAGAGAATGTAAAATCTAAAACCAACAATTGCAAGCATCAATGGTAACAAATAAAGGAAGAAGCAATAAACATGAAATACCTCAAATTACATTAAAAGGGAAATCAAATCTAACATGAGAATCCATAAACTAAAATAGCAACATAAAGAGATCAACAAGAGAAATAGATAAACTAAAGTACTAGAACAAATAAAAGTAGAAGAGAAACTAAATTGTAATACGATAAAATTCAGAATTTGAGAAGAACTAAACCTAAAAATCCTAAAACCTAGAGAGAGGAGAGAGTCTCGCTCTTTAGAAAACTACATCTAAAACCTAAAATTATGTAAATGAAAGTTGTATCAATGATTCCTCCACTCTGCAGCCTCTAATCTATGTTTTCGAACTTGGAACTGGGCCAAAAACAGTCCAAAAATCACCCCAGCATTTTCTGATACGTGCAGCACGTGGCTCTGTCACGCGTACGCGTCGCTGAACTTTCGCAAGGTCACGCGTATGCGTGACCCACCTGTGCACGTCACCTAACTGCATGGAAACTATGTCAAATTGCATATTATTTTGAAGTTCCAGATGTCAGCTTTCCAACACAACTGGAACTACCTCATTCGGACCTCTGTAGCTCAAGTTATGGTCGATTTAGTACGAAGAGGTCAAGGTTGACAGCTTAGCGATTTCTTCAATTTCTTGTATTCCTTCCACTTTTGCATGCTTCCTTTCCATCCTCTAAGTCATTCCTGCCCTATAAACCCTAAAATCACTTAACACACATATCAAGGCATCGAATGGTAATAAGAGAGGATTAAAATTAGCAAATTTAAGGCCAAAGAAGCATGTTTTCAATCATAGCACAAAATTAAGAAGGAAAATGTAAAACATGTGAATTCAATGAATAATTGTGAGAATAATGGATAAAATCCACTAAATTAAGCACAAGATAAACCGTAAAATAGCGGTTTATCAAATATCTTCTGCACAAAGAAACATTTGGCACTAGTTAATCAAAATTAAATACATAATTAAACAAAATATAAGATATAAACTAGCTAAGGTTTGAATATGTTAAGTTTTTACCGCCCACTTCTGAAATCATCGCACTCTAGTGTCAGCAGGGATCTTCTTGTAGCTCAGCCATAGGTGATCATCCATCAGTTTAATGATACTGGTATAATCCTATGTACATGCATTGTTATTTAGCGCAAACCTAACAATGAAAAATTTAAGATTAGCAAACACATATGTTGAATAAGAATATATAAATAGATTGCATTTAAAAGACATTAAAATAGTACTCACGCTATCAAACTATCAGGCCAAATCATCATCCGTACGACGGGCAGTGGTGGAGGGACATCTGGCTGGGATCCTGATATAAGAATTATTGTCGGTCAAGAAATTTCTCTCAATAGAAAAGGAATTTCTTCGTTGTAAGCATAGTTCCAAACCAACTAATAATTCTCAATCAAATTTTAAATATTTTGGTTGTCACAAGTACAAACCCCAATAAGAATTAACAAAAGTATTCAAACCTCGGGTCGTCTCACAAGGAATTGCAATGAAGTGATCAATTATTGGCTATGAAAGGGAAAGGGGGTTTGATTTGCAATTTGACAAGAAAATATAAAAACAAGAAAGTAAATAACAAGAACTAATAAAGAAAGGGAAAGAACTCTTGGCTAGGCATAGGAATTGAGATCACCCATCCTTGTCTACAAACCATGTATTGACAATTATGAGGGGACCAACCCATTTAGTCTACTTCTATGCTTGAAGTACGTACAATATCTACCTCAAGGCTTGAAGTACGTCAAATAGGCTTGATCAACATCACTCCATAAGTCAAACCTAGCTACTAATTGACTTAGTAGTAGGCTAGTGTCAGTGGTTATCAAATTGACCACTAAGGGTTCTTAAATCACCAAATCAATGAGACCCAATGACTCAAGGCCACCCAATTCCCTTAGCCTAGGCCAAGAGTAAAGAAAACTACTCTAAAACTAGAGAAAGCATTTTAACAAAAACCTAGTGTGCAATAAAGGTAGACATCACAAAATACAAGAATTAATGAAATCCAAAACTAACATAAACAAGAAATCAACAATAGCAATTAAGATGAACATAAAGAGACATGGAAATATAAAATTGCATTAAAAGAAAATTGAAATCAACAAGAGTTCATCAAACATACAAGAGAGCAAAATAAAGGAAATGACAGGTAAAACTAAGAAGAATAAAGATGTAACAACAAGAAATTAAAAGGGAAAACTAAATCAAAACAAGAATTAAAAGTTGGATCTAAGAGAATTTGACCTAAAATACCCTAAATTCTAGAGAGAAGGGAGAGCTTCTCTCTCTAGAATTGTAACTACAACATGATGAAAACTACACTATGATTGCTCCCCCCCCCCAACAATCCCTTGCCATCCTTGGGTTCAAAAACATCAGAAATGAGTTGTATTTGGGCCTCATTGAGCTCAGAAATCGCCCCCAGCGTTTTGCCTTTAAGTGAGTCACGTGACCAACATCACGCGTGCACGTGGATGACGCGTGCGCGTTGCTTGATGATTCTCTGGTCACGCGTGCGCGTGGGTGACGCGTGCGCATCGCTAGCGAATCTTCTTCTCACGCGTACGCGTGGGTAACGCGTGCGCATGGCTTTCAGTTCAGCAAATCCTCATTTCTTCATGAATTCTCCATTTTTGCATGCTTTTTCTTCATTCCTTCAACCCAATATTTGCCTTCTAATCCTGAAATCACTTAACAAATATATCAAGGCATCGAATGGAATTAAAGTGAATTAAAATTAGCAATTTAAAGGCTTAAAAAGCATGTTTTTACTCTTAAGCTCAAATTAGGAGAAATTCACACACCATGCTATTTCATTGAATAAATATGAGAAAAGATGATAAAATCTCCTAAATTCAACACAAGATAAACCACAAAATTGGGGTTTATCAAACCTCCCCACACTTAAAACAAGCATGTCCTCATGCTAAACCAAGAAAGACAAGAAAAGGGGTATGAACATTTATTCAATGCAAATAAACTATATGCATGCAACTAAATGCAAAATGATTCTATCTACTTGGTTAAAAGTAAATCAATCTCCAAGAGCATATGAACAAGTAGGGCTAAGATCATATGACGATTCATGAATCTCACCAATTCAAATATCAAAATGAAGTTCAAACAGACTTGCAAGAAGAAAGCTCATGAAAGATGGGAGTAAGGAATTGAGCATCGAACCCTCATCGGAAGTGTATCCGCTCTAGTCGCTCAAGTGTATAGGGTTGATTCACTCAATTCTCTTCTAATCATACTTTCCAAGATTTGTTTTTCATCTAACAATCAACAATTATTCAATGCATGTATATATTTATCATGAGGACTTATTCATAGGTTGTAGTGGGGCTAGGATAAAGGTAAGGATGCATATGGTCAAGTGAGCTTGAAATTTGAGTCTTTGATTAACCTAAGCTCTCACCAAATATATATAACAACCTATACAATTCTAATACAATACCTAGCTACCCATAATTCCCACTTTTTTTCTCACATACTCATGCATTCTCTTTAATTCACATTCCATATGCATTGTTATTATTACTTTGCTTTGGGGCATTTTTTCCCCTTTTTATTGCTTTTGTTTGTCTTTTTTTTCTTTTATATATTATTGTCTTTTTATTTTCCTTTTTTTTTTATCATTTTTTTCACTAAAGTATATACAAACGTATCAATGCATATGGTTTTACATATTTAATGCATAAGTATGTACCCAATCCCATGATTTTCAACCAAAATATAAAAACACACTTTTACCTCAACCAATGTTCCCAAGTTTCCCATACCCAAATGATACATATCCTCACTAGCTAGATCCAAATTAAGGGACATTTATTATTTTTCACTTAGGGGTAGTGATGTGCTAAAATTAAGAACAAAAGGGATTAAATAGGCTCTAAAATTGGCTAATAATGGTTTATGAAAGGTAGGCTATTTGGGTAAGTAAGCTAAATAAAATGATAGCCTCAATCATACAAGTGCATTCATACACAAAATAATGAACATAAAGAATCAAACAAATCAAAGATTACAATCATAGAAAGAGAATAATGCACACAAGAATGGAAATAAGTGGTTATATGATGTATGATAAACCCATATTTTATGATATATTTTGTGCTTAGTTTGAGTGATTTATTCAATCCTTCACCCACTTATTCATATTAATTGCATGGTTTTACTTTCCCTTCCTTAATATGTGATGTATGTGAAAAACATTTTTCCTATGCTTTAAAATTAATTATTTTAATTACCTTTATTTCCATTCGATGTCGTAATTAGTGTGTTGAGTAGTTTCAGATCTTCTAAGGCAGGAATGACTTAAAGGATGGAAAGGAAACATACAAAAATGGAAGGAAAGCACAAAACGGAGTTTTTAGAGAAACTGGCATCCACGCGATCGCATGGGCGACGCGGACGCATGCCAAGCGCGAAGAAGCAGCGACGCGGCCGCATGACTGACGCGACCGCGCGCCTTAAGCAGAACACATATGACGCAGTCGCATGACTGACGCGACCGCGTGACAGAGGCCACGCACCAGAAATTGCAGAAAACGCTCCCAGCGAATTTTGAAGCCCTTTTTAGCCCAAATCCAATTCCAGAAGGCATAGACCAGAGGTTATGAAGTGAGGAAATACATCTGTTCAAGGAGAGTCTCCACTTTAGTTAGTTTTCATGATTTAGATTTAGTTGAGAGAGAGGTTCTCTCCTCTCTCTTCTCACTTTAGG
>NC_029785.2:71337862-71340660 GCF_000816755.2 Arachis ipaensis | reverse complement strand
AAATCAGTAACTCAGGAGTTATCAAACTCAAACATGATTGATAATTGTTATCTTTGCTAATTGAATTGAACTTCAATAATCCCAATCTTTTCTTAGGAAATAATTAGGATTCGAAGATCAAACCAATTAATCCCTTGACCTTCCTTTATCTTAGTAAAGGTTAACAAAGTGGAATTAAGATTCAATTCCCATCATCATTGATAAGGATAGCTAGGATAGGACCTCTAATTTATCATACCTTGCCAAAAGTTTATTTACAGTCATTTATTTATTTTACTTGCCATTTAAATTACTTGTTCTTCATTTACTTTAATTGCTAGTTAAACTATTCACTCCTCATTCTCAAAACCCCAATTTACAATCTCCATAACCAATAATAAGAACATACTTCCCTGCAGTTCCTTGAGAAGACGACCCGAGGTTTAAATACTCGGTTATCAATTTTAAAGGGGTTTGTTACTTGTGACAACCAAAACGTTTGCACGAAGGGATTTCTGTTGGTTTAGAATCTATATCTACAACGCGACTATTTTTATAAAATTCTTTACCACCATAAAATCCCAACGTCAAAATGGCGTCGTTGCTGGGGAACTGCAATCGTGTGCCTTATTATTGGTTATTGTAAATATTTTTTTTTACTTGTTTATTTGTCTTTATTTTCCCCCTCTTTATTTCTTTTTAGATACTATGAATTCTCACCCCTTCCGCTTTGAGTTTGGTTCTAATGTTATTGAAAGGAATGGAAGTTATAACAGGAACATGCATCAAGGTTAGAGTAACCAAAGATGGATGGAGCCAAGAGGATCTGATCAACCCTTTAGGCAACAACACCCTCCAAGATATCATGGACAAAGACCATTCTACATTGCATACCAAGCAAATAGACATGGTGGACAACCTTGTAATTACCAAAAAGCCCCACCCTGTGCTTATAGGCCATCCTCTCAACGTAACTTTGAACCACCACACTCACAAGCTTTTTTTCACCATTCACCACCGTATGATCCTCATTTACCCCAGTTCCAATCCAATCACCCCCAAACACCACCACTTCCCCCTATGCCATATCCAAATCTATCACCCCGAGAATCAGAGGTTCGCCTCAAGGAAACAGTAAATCGACTTCAAACAACCCTTCATCAACTGGAGCAAGCAGTAAGTCAATTATCTTCTAGACATTCGAACATTCAAGGACCTCCCACAGCCCCATGTAGACAATCTAACGAAGAGCGTAGTATGAAGGAGATACTAGGAACTCCAGTAGACAAGACAGAGCATGGTTTCGTACTGGAACAAGTAGAGGAAGCTGTTATTATTGAAGAAGAAGAGTTGGTTGAAGACTTAGGAGACGATGAACCTCCATGGGAATCCAAAGTTGTGGAGCATTCTGTCCAGGATGTTATAATTGATGCTAAGGAGGATTGTGCGCAATCCCCAGAGCAAGTCTTTCATGAAGAACTAGACAGAATAGCCCAAGAAGCAAATTTCCTTGACGATGATAGTCACAAGTCAAGTTCTCCTAGTAATGAACTTGCATCCGCAAGTGAATTCTCTGAGATCGAAGAATCTTTCCCAAGTGAATACGAAGATGATACGGAGGTAGATTTCTCTCAACCTCCAGTCTATGACTTAAGTGATGAGGAAGACATAGATGGCTTTGATCAGGACATGGATATATTTGAAGAATCTTGCAAGGAAGTGGAGAATTTCACAGAAGAGCACAAGGGAGTAGAACTCACAGAACCACTAGAACCACCTATCCCAAGGCCATTACCACCCAATACAAGTTTTAAGTGGGTACAATCCTTAACCTTTAACTGTATCTTTCCACTTGAATATGGTTTGCTTGAAACAGATGGCCAGCTTAGAGCTCTCTGCAGCTTTAAGAGTAAAAGGGAAATGGCTCGTACTCAGAGCTGGTGCACAAGGTTTAATAAGGTTCCACGCTTCAACTCGAAGTGCACAGATTGGCACCATGATCAATCGGATGGATCTCGGAAAATGTTTGGTTATCCTGGTGAGAATCTAATTTCTAAACCGCCCAGATGGAAAAGTATAGATCAAGACGAAGGCAGATTTAAAAGCAAAGCTTGGGATCCTGGAATCTATGCTGACATTCGTCACCCCGGGAGCCTGCGAATCTATTTGAAGCTGTTCAAGAGCTTTACATGCCTAATTTGGGACCCCAGAGGCTATTGGCATTCCAAGCATTGGTGGAGATTTATGGATGAATTTAAGCATAAGCCGCCATAACAGGAAGCTCATCCAATGTCCAACTTAAGGACTTTAACTAAAAGTGCTAGGTGGGAGACAACCCACCATGGTATGATCGTCCCTTTTTCAATTTTTATTTAGTTTTATTTGTTTTCAAGTTTTATTTTATTGAACCTGGAGTTTTGCATCTCATTCATATTAATCATTGCATTCTGCATACTGCATAATTGCATACCTGCATAAAAAAAGGGTGCGCGACGCGACCGCATCATTCATGTGATCGCGTCAAGTTACGAAAAACACTTCCCACGCAACCGCGTCATTCACGCGGCCGCGTGACCTGGAGATCGGCGTAAAGATCCAACGTCCAGAAAGTTAGGCTAGAATTGTGCGGCCATTGTGCGTTTAGCACAAAATGCCCATGCGATCACGTCACTTGCACAACCTCAATCCCACGCGACAGCGTGAGCGACGCGATCGCGTTGCATAGGATTGCACAACACCCCAAAAAGAGACAGAGAGTTGCGCTGAAACGACGCTGGATTCGTGCGTTTAGCACAATTTCCAGCGACGCGATCGCATGC
>NC_029785.2:71328636-71337851 GCF_000816755.2 Arachis ipaensis | reverse complement strand
CCCCACCCAGCCACCACCACGCCACCGCCAGACGCCGCCGACCACCCAGACCCCGCCGCCACCCAACCCCCTTCCTCCTTCTCCCTTCTCTCTTCTTCTTTCTTCTTCTTCCCCTCTAACCGCCACTGCCCACGCCGCGCCACCACCACCCACCGCCGCCGCCCCGTCACCACTACCCAGCACCAACCACAGCCCCCCTTCCTTCCCCTATTACCCCCTACCCCCATTACCCCTACCTTTCCCTCCCTTCCTCCGAACAGCAGCCACCGCCGCCGCGCCACCCTCTTCCGCCGTGCCGGACGCCACCGCCGTCATCCCCAGCCACCTCTCTGCCCCACTCTCTTTCTTACGCCTACCAGGTTCTGACAAACACAACCCTTCTATCCTTCGTAGTTAATTCATATTTTTCTGTTTATGCTCGTCATTAGGCTAGTTAGATATGCATGTTGTAGTGGATTTTAGGTTGTTAGGTAGCCTAGGATGTGGTTAGTGGATTTAGGTCTGTTTAATTACGCTGTTCGTGTTTCTTGTTTCATTATTTTCACAATTCTGCTGTTGCTGTGATGTTAGTTTTGTTCATATGCTGTAATTTCTTGTTTCATGCTGCTCTTTACTCTGATTTTTCATGTTCTTATTCCTTATATGTAATTGCAGCTGTATTTCTGATTCATATGAACTATTCTGTTGTTGTTTATTTTCCGGGACAATCCAATTTTAGCCGGAATGCTGCCCAAATTTCTATAAAATGTTTCCATTCATGTCTTGATTTTGGCATTTTCAACTGTGCTTTCCTTAGATTTAACCAAAACAATTCATGAATGCCAGGGCAAGCTTTCTTATTCTTTTTGATTTCCTGGTTCATAATTTGCATTTTTGATGTTTGATTCCAATTTTTGCTATTTCTATATCTATTTGAATCATCATCAACCTGTTTTCCTTATTTGGATATGAGTTACTTATAGCTTCTAACTGTGAATACGTGTTACTTGAAATATTTTCATTATGCCACTTACTTTAACCCACTTTTTACTAACTCACTAATGTTAACTTCCTAAACTCTTTTTCAATTCTAACCAACCTAACCTTTCAAAACTTTTCTTCTGATTTTCTTTCACTTTCTTTTAACATTCTAACCATGGCATGATGTCAATTTTTCTATTTAACATGATTTCTAATACATTTTGGATTGTTAATTTTACTTTTCAGACTTTTAACTCCTATACAATCCTTAATGCACATTTACTTAACTCATTTTCCTTATCCTTTTGCTCCTTTGCCACTTTGTGTTTCTTTTGATTATTTGCCTATTTGTTTTCTTGTTTTTACTATATCCTGGTTTTCTATTTTTCAGGATGTCTGCCAGCCAGAGAAAAGGAAAAGAAAAGGCTACTACTGGCAAACGAAAAAGAGGAGAATCCTCCATGTCCATTATGGATATTATGCATGATGACTCCTTACGGGAGAAAAATTTTACCCCGCATGAGAAGGTCGACCAGCTAATACCTGCCACTGATCCAATAAAGTTTGCAAAACGATACTGTGAGCTGAAGTATCCGGTGTTTGCAAACTCCAGGAACCTATACCTGGAGAGAACTTTGAAGATCCCAGAAGAACTCCAGCAATACACCTCTGACCAAATCAAACAAAGAGGCTGGTTCTTCCTGGAGATAAACCTGACTGAGGTCAATGCATCTTGGGTTAGAGAATTCTACTGCAATTACTTCAAAACCTCCCTAGATGTAGTGAACCTTAGAGGAAAGCAGATTCTGGTCACTGAAGAGGCCATTGAAGATGTTCTGAAGCTTCTGCCTAAAACTGATCAGCTGGATGGTTATCAGAAAGCTGAGGAAGATATGCGCTTCATGACGTTTGATTGGGATGCAGTCAAGGCCCGGATAGCCCTTGACCCGACCGTTCCTTGGATTATGGGTCAGAACACCACCATGCCAAAGGGAATCAAGCGGATTTACCTGAATGACGAGGCTCGGCTATGGCATCAGATACTTATTAACTTCATTATGCCGAGTACTCACGAGACTGAGATACCAGCCGCTATGATCACCCTCCTATGGTGTGTGATGGAGGGTAAGGACCTGTACCTGCCACGCTTTATCTGGTACCACATGGCCAGGGTCCACGTCCGAGGTACTCTTCCCTTTCCCTATTTGATTACACAGCTAGGCCGTCGAGCTGACGTGCCTTGGGAGGATGCTGATGAGAAGCCACCTACTACAGAATGCAAGAAGATTATCCCTCACAGCAGGAACTTTCTGGTTTTGGGCTACAGACGTCTACTCCTCACTGCTACTGCTGACACAGCCACACCATCTGCCGACCCCTCTTCTTCCACAGCAACCCCTGCCACCACCACTGCACCTCCACCTGCCCCAGAGCCCATCTATCATCTAGTGCACCGCCTGTTTCGATGGCTTGACCAGATGGAGAGTCGCAACAAGTGACGCTATAAGCACCTGAAGCTGTTGATACGATCTGGCGACATCCCCTCCGAGCCTGACACACCATCCGAGGCATCTGAGGAGGAGGCGGATGCTCACGAGGCAGAGACCTATCCACTGAGCGAGGCAGAGCAGGCAGGCACCCAGCAGGCAGCATCACATCAGGAGGCTCCGCCTCAGATTCAGGCTGTAGACCCAGAGATCCCCATTCAGTCAGCACCTCCTCTGCAGCAGGCTGATCCTCCGACCACCACCACAAAGACCCCAGCTACCCACCCTTCCAGTGATGACACCCCTTCACACCCTGCTTGAGTGAGCATCGGGGACGATGCTACATTTTAAGTGTGGGGAGGTCGCCATCTCTGGCGTTCTTTTTTTTTGGTGAACTACTACATACTCTTTTATTTATTTTGCTACTTTTCTGTATTTTTCTCTTTATTTTTATTTTTATTTTCTCAGCACTTATATATATTGCTATTTTTATGTATTTATTCTATGTTGCATTTTTAGTTCATATTTTAGCCATTTAGTTTAGTAGCAATTCTAACTTATTAGTTATAGAAATTGTGGATTAATTAGTATAGTTTACCCATTTTTAGCATAAGATAGCTTAGTTTAAATTGAAAATATAAAAAAGGAAGTAAACTAGGACTTGAACATAATAGAAACAATCCACACACCTTGTATATATAGCATTACATGTTAGTTAGTTAACAACATTTCATCAAGGAGAAACACTAGAACTTTAAAGCCATCTTAAGTTTTACATTGAGAATAATGGGAATTTTTAACTAAACCTGCATGACATACATAAGTGATAAATGATTTTTGAGCTAGAGAATACACAGCCTGTGAGTTTTGAGCTTAATTGTATGGTTACATTCAAACCATAATATTTTATTCCTGTGTGTTCCACCCTTCTTTTTTATTCTGATGTTCTTTACTTTGTTTTAATCTATATGTCCGATTATAGAATAGAAATACATACCAAGAGAGTGATTGAGGCCATTATTTGATTTTAGCTCACTTATCCCAAAATAACCTACCTTTCACATCACCCTTGTTAGCCCCCTTGAGCCTTTAAATCCCTTTTTTCTATAAACCACATTACTAGCCTTAAGCAGAAAAACAAAATAAAAATCCCAAGTTGAATCCTTGGTTAGCTTAAGATAGAAATTGTGTATGATTTACATATGGGATACCTATTGAGAACATGGATGATAAAAACAAAAAGGTAGAAAAGTTGAAAAGAATAAAATAATTCAAATAAAAATTTTGGGACGCATGCTCATGTGAAATCAAAATAATTGAATTACCATGTGTATTAAAAAAAAGTATTATTTTTCAATAGTTGAATAAAGGGGACACAAAAGGATTCCCCAAACGTGAAATAAAGCAATGCACATGGGATAAAAATAATAAATATTGAAACATGAGCATGTGACATCAAAAGTGGAAAAATATGAGAAAATAGGTAAAGAAGCTTTGCTTTACAAAGTATGTGTGTTAGGTGAGATCTTAGACTAATTAAGGATTCACTTATTAGCTCACTTAGCCTTATACATATATCCTTACCTTTACCTTGGCCCCATTACAACCTTAACTAAAGACCTCATGATTTTTGGTATGTCTATATTCTATAATTGTTGATTGGTTAGATGAAAAACAAAGTTATAGAAAGTAAGGATAAAAATAAGAATAGAGTGATTAACCCAATAAACACTGAGTGACTAGAGAGTAAACATAAAATCCAGTGAGGGTTCAATAGCTCATTAACATATATCTCTGTTGAAATTATTAATTGTCTTGTAAGTTTATAAAATATTTTTCTCTCCCATTTCAATTGTAAAGGCACTTTATCAATTATCTAAGGTTTGGCTATATATATATATATATATATGACTCCTTGAGAATGTGAATTAGTTCAACTACATGCAAGCTTTATATACAAGTGAATAAAAAATTAGAATTGCATGATGCATGATGCATTTAGGTAGTTGCATTTAGATTAGATTGCATTGCATGACATTCCACCACTTCAACCTAACATTACTCTTGAACTTAGCATGAGGACATGCTATTGTTTAGGTGTGGGGAGGTTGATAAACCTATATTTTATGATATATTTTGTGCTTAGTTTGAGTGATTTATTCAATCCTTCACCCACTTATTCATATTAATTGCATGGTTTTACTTTCCCTTCCTTATTATGTGATGTATGTGAAAAACATGTTTCCTATACTTTAAAATTAATTATTTTAATTACCTTTATTTCCATTCGATGCCGTGATTAGTGTGTTGAGTAGTTTCAGATCTTCTAAGGCAGGAATGACTTAAAGGATGGAAAGGAAACATACAAAAATGGAAGGAAAACACAAAACGGAGTTTTTAGAGAAACTGGCATCCACGCGATCGCATGGGCGACGCGGACGCATGCCAAGCGCGAAGAAGCAACGACGCGGCCACATGACTGACGCGACCGCACGCCTTAAGCAGAACACATATGACGCGGTCGCATGACTGACGCGACCGCGTGACAAGGAAAACTCCGAATGATATAACAACCCGAATTTTTTAAAATTAAATTTTATGTTTTAAATTTAAAAATAAAATTTAATTTAATTATGACTTATTCTATTATTTTGAATTATCTATCAAAAACTATATTGATAGTTACAGTTTAAATTGATTTTTATAAATTTTTATTATTATTATTATTATTATTATTATTATTAGGAAAGTTTCCAACGAAATCATTTGATAATAAAAGGAAAAGAAACATGGCTTAATGTACATGTATATATGTATAACGATGACACATGTTCTCTTTCATTTAATTAAACCATGACACCTAATCTTATTACTAAGCAAATCCCCTTTTCTAATTATAAAGCACCATCAGCCATCTCATTAGCTAAACTTATTACTCAATGAATAATTTCCTTGTTCCTTTCTTCACCGAACTCAGAAGAAAGAAAATAAGAAAAGCAGAGACCGAATGTTGCACGAAGGAATTGTAACCCCACTCAAATTTTCGATTTCGATTTCTTGCGATCCGTAACTCCAATAAAAAATCTAATCCGATAAAAATGTTAGTATCCTCTTTCTCTACACGTTGACGTCACTTTTGATCCGGTAGAAGTTGATGGTGACGTAGCTCCTCTTCTCCTTAAGTTCGGCTAACTGGAGTTTTAGGAAGCACAGACGATTTCTGATGCTTTTTCCTTCAGCAGCTCGATCAGAAAGCTTCTTCGGAGCTTCTGTTGTTTTGATTTCGTACGGAGGTATGGAATTTTATTTTGAAATTAACTGTTTTAAACTTTGAATGCCATGGAAGTCTAGTGGGTATTTGTAGATAATTTAAGATTGTTTGGAATGACTGAATTTGATGAATATGTATTTGATTTCTTGATTGAAAAGAGGTTGAAAATAGTTCAGCTGGGACTCGAAAAGGGTGGCTAAGCCCGAGTTTTAGGGGAAGTGCTGCCAAAATTTTATAAAATCTGAGGTTTTATTTGAAAAGTTATTTTAAAAGATTTGGTTTTGAAAAATTAAATTATTTAAAATATATTTAGTTAAGAAAAGATTTATTCTATTTTAAAGTTTGATTTATTAAGAAAAATATAATGTTTTAAACCCAATCTTTTAAGGAGAGATTTTGTTTTAAGTAAAGATTTGAGCTCGGTTTATTAAGAAAAGGAATCTCTGCCATAGGAGAGCAAAGAACAAGGATTTAAAGAATATATTAATTAATGAAGTGTCTGCCACAGGAGAGCAGATGTGACATTGTTTGGGTCTTAGTGCCAAATGTAAAGTGGAGACGCTCACACACTGAGAACTGTTTTCCAGATGTACGCTTATTGATTTGGAAAGTCACACTGATGCGGCCTAGCCGTACGACTTAAAGTCACACTGATGCGGCCTGGCCGTACGACTTATAAGCACACTGATGCATCTGGAAAACTATATCTGGGACTTGTTCCCGGATAATGTTGGGAGCGGGTAGGCAACCGACACATGAGCTCATGGCCTGCATTAGGGATAGACATGCATCATGTTGTTTGCACATTTACATTTGATTGCGCTTGCTTGTTTTATTACTTTGTGATTGTATTGTTTGTCTTGTTGTGACTTGCTTGTGCATTGAATTGAATCTCTTGCTTGCACTATTTGTTTGTGAGTGTATTAAATTGATTACGAGTTGACTTTTGACTGAGGATTAACTATGTGCCTGAGAGACAGAAAATGTGACTAGTTTTATATTTAAGTTTTGTTTTGAGTTTAGAAATTTAAAGAAAAGTAATTATTTATCTAAAGTAGAAATAAAATTATTTCCAAAGGGTTAACAAAATAGTTTTACTAAGTAAGTTAATTATTTGCATTAAATTCATTACTTTTACGGCATTCCCATTCCCTACTGAGAACGTGTGGTTTGTTCTCACCCCAAAATCTTCCACCCTTTCAGTGACACAGGTTCGAAGATTCAGTTAGAAGATGCAGACGACTAGTAGATTAACTTGTGATTCCTGTTATTTTTATAGAGTTCCCTCGCCCTTGTTGCTTTAAGTTTTATTTTATCCAGAGCGATAGGTATTGTATTTGAGTTTTATATTGAATTCATTTGTATAGCATTTACTATTATTAATAATTGTGTGATTTTAATTACTACAAATAATTTTCTGGTATTTTCTTATAAACTGAAACACGATATCAACCTAAAGGCTCAATATTAAATAGTAAATAAGGAGAACAAGTTAGTAACTGCTTACTTTTGGTACGATCATGACGTGCTAAAGGTTAGGGTGTTACATTATGGTATCAGAGCAGTTCGTTCCTATTAGAGCCTTAGGAATGGACTGATTATGCTTCACTGCATACTCTGAGTGTCTGTCATGTAATAGGACTTGTCCTAATGACAAGAGTTTGAGTTTTGAGATGCATGACTGTCTGTGATTAATGCTGTTAGCTTATCATTGCATACCTCATGGTAATAAGTCTGGCCAACTTAATGCTAATGATTTATGTATATGAGAGTACTAACGGGTTATCATAGACGCAATAGAAGTAATAAGTAACGTAAATTGCGTGGTTTGGGAACGTTAGAAGTTAAGTTTAGGGGTTAGCTCCGTTTCAACGCATAATCCTTATTCGTGCTAATGTGAATCTCTTCCTTGGTTGTTTGCCGTAAGACTTTTTGTTTCAAACTTCTTTCATCAGATATGGTTTCTTTCACATTTGCAAACTAAACATGCCACACCTCTCTATTTCTTTTCTTTGATATTTTTGAAAATTGAGTTGATATGAATCTTTTCCATCTTATATCAATTTTCGAGGACGAAAATTTTTGTAAGGTGGGTAGAATATAACAATCCAAATTTTTAAAATTAAATTTTATGTTTTGAATTTAAAAATAAAATTTAATTTAATTATGACTTATTCTATTATTTTGAATTATCTATCAGAAACTATATTGATAGTTACAGTTTAAATTAATTTTTATAAATTTTTATTATTATTATTATTATTATTATTAGGAAAGTTTCCAACGAAATCATTTGATAATAAAAGGAAAAGAAACATGGCTTAATGTACATGTATATATGTATAACGATGACACATGTTCTCTTTTATTTAATTAAACCATGACACCTAATCTTATTACTAAGCAAATCCCCTTTTCTAATTATAAAGCACCATCAGCCACCTCATTAGCTAAACTTATTACTCAATGAATAATTTCCTTGTTCCTTTCTTCACCGAACTCAGAAGAAAGAAAATAAGAAAAGCAGAGACCGAATGTTGCATGAAGGAACTGTAACCCCACTCAAATTTTCGATTTCGATTTCTTGCGATCTGTAACTCTAATAAAAAATTTAATCTGATAAAAATGTTTGTATCCTTTTTCTCTACACGTTGACGTTACTTTTGATCCGGTAGAAGTTGATGGTGACGTAGCTCCTCTTCTCCTTGAGTTCGGCTAACTGGAGTTTTAGGAAGCACAGACGATTTCTGATGCTTTTTCCTTCAGCAGTTCGATCAGAAAGCTTCTTCGGAGCTTCTGTTGTTTTGATTTTTGATGAATATGTATTTGATTTCTTGATTGAAAAGAGGTTGAAAATAGTTCAGCTGGGACTCGAAAAGGGTGGCTAAGCCCGAGTTTTAGGGGAAGTGCTGCCAAAATTTTATAAAATCTGAGGTTTTATTTGAAAAGTTATTTTAAAAGATTTGGTTTTGAAAAATTAAATTATTTAAAATATATTTAGTTAAGAAAAGATTTATTCTATTTTAAAGTTTGATTTATTAAGAAAAATATAATGTTTTAAACCCAATCTTTTAAGGAGAGATTTTGTTTTAAGTAAAGATTTGAGCTCGGTTTATTAAGAAAAGGAATCTCTGCCATAGGAGAGCAAAGAACAAGGATTTAAAGAATATATTAATTAATGAAGTGTCTGCCACAGGAGAGCAGATGTGACATTGTTTGGGTCTTAGTGCCAAATGTAAAGTGGAGACGCTCACACACTGAGAACTGTTTTCCAGATGTACGCTTATTGATTTGGAAAGTCACACTGATGCGGCCTAGCCGTACGACTTAAAGTCACACTGATGCGGCCTGGCCGTACGACTTATAAGCACACTGATGCATCTGGAAAACTATATCTGGGACTTGTTCCCGGATAATGTTGGGAGCGGGTAGGCAACCGACACATGAGCTCATGGCCTGCGTTAGGAATAGACATGCATCATGTTGTTTGCACATTT
>NC_029785.2:71306918-71327378 GCF_000816755.2 Arachis ipaensis | reverse complement strand
TTAACAAAATAGTTTTACTAAGTAAGTTAATTATTTGCATTAAATTCATTACTTTTACGGCATTCCCATTCCCTACTGAGAACGTGTGGTTTGTTCTCACCCCCAAAATCTTCCACCCTTTCAGTGACACAGGTTCGAAGATTCAGTTAGAAGATGCAGACGACTAGTAGATTAACTTGTGATTCCTGTTATTTTTATAGAGTTCCCTCGCCCTTGTTGCTTTAAGTTTTATTTTATCCAGAGGGATAGGTATTGTATTTGAGTTTTATATTGAATTCATTTGTATAGCATTTACTATTATTAATAATTGTGTGATTTTAATTACTACAAATAATTTTCTGGTATTTTCTTATAAACTGAAACGCAATATCGACCTAAAGGCTCAATATTAAATAGTAAATAAGGAGAACAGGTTAGTAACTCCTTACTTTTGGTACGATCATGACGTGCTAAAGGTTAGGGTGTTACAAATGACGCGACCGCGTGACAGAGGCCACGCACCAGAAATTACTGAAAACGCTCCCAGCGAATTCTGAAGCCCTTTTTAGCCCAAATCCAAGTCCAGAAGGCATAGACCAGAGGTTATGAAGTGAGGGAATGCATCTGTTCAAGGAGAGTCTCCACTTTAGTTAGTTTTCATGATTTAGATTTAGTTGAGAGAGAGGTTCTCTCCTCTTTCTTCTCTCTTTAGAATTAGGATTTAGAATTAGGATTTTATTCGCTTTCAGGATTATCTCTTTATCAGGTTCAATACTCCTTTTTATTTACTTTTGCAATTTAATCTATGAATTCTTCCATGTTACAGATTACTCTTTTGAATTAATGTTATTTGAGGTATTTCAGTTTATTATTGCTTTTCTTTTTTTTACATTATTGTTATTCCCATCTGAAGGCATTTTTATTCCAGTAGATTTACTTTTCTCCCTTTTGGTCTTGGTTAAGAAATCAGTAACTCAGGAGTTATCAAACTCAAACATGATTGATAATTGTTATCTTTGTTAATTAAATTGAACTTCAATAATCCCAATCTTTTCTTAGGAAATAATTAGGATTCGAAGATCAAACCAATTAATCCCTTGACCTTCCTTTATCTTAGTAAAGGTTAACAAAGTGGAATTAAGATTCAATTCTCATCATCATTGATAAGGATAGCTAGGATAGGACCTCTAATTTATCATACCTTGCCAAAAGTTTATTTACAGTCATTTATTTATTTTACTTGCCATTTAAATTACTTGTTCTTCATTTACTTTAATTGCTAATTAAACTATTCACTCCTCATTCTCAAAACCCCAATTTACAATCTCCATAACCAATAATAAGAACATACTTCCCTGCAGTTCCTTGAGAAGACGACCCGAGGTTTAAATACTCGGTTATCAATTTTAAAGGGGTTTGTTACTTGTGACAACCAAAACGTTTGCACGAAGGGATTTCTGTTGGTTTAGAATCTATATCTACAACGCGACTATTTTTATAAAATTCTTTACCACCATAAAATCCCAACGTCAATATAACCATGAAATTTAGGCTCAAAACTCACATGCTTATGTGTTCTTAACTCAAAAATCATGTTCTAAAATAAATTCTTCAAGCAAGTTCACATAAAAAAATTTTTTAATTGGTAAGGTGCCCTAAAAATAGTTTTTTGGAAGAGAAATCATCACCCTAACCAAGTAGTCCTAACATAAAAAAATGGTAAAATATGTACAAATTCTAACTAACAAGCAACCTATCATGCAATACAACAATTAACTAACAAAGAAAATTAAGAATTAGTGTTGAAAATGGAAGTGGTTACCTACGGAGGTTAGTTGGACGACCTCCCCACACTTAGAAATTTGCACCGTCCTCGGTGCATGCAAAGAAGAGAAAGGTGGATGGGTTGCTACAACTGATGAGTTTCTTCAAAAGGTCGTGCGGAGGAACTTGTTTGTTGCCCTAATAAGCTTTTCCTTTCCCTCTCGATGGCCAGCCTAAAAAGAGAGAAAAAGAAAGAAGTTAAGCCTACAACAAAGATGTCAAAGCAAATAGAACATAGGCGGATGCTAATGCCAAATAAGAGTAAGGTTCTCCACTTGCATGGTAGCTACAACATGTGAGTGAGAAAGCAATGTAAGCAAAGGGAATATCACTAACACTGGATGCGAGAGTAAAGTCAAAGCATGAAGAGCACTCGGAAGCATCAAGTTCAAGCAAGAATTGACACAAACAAGATTAGTGATAAGCATGAGAGCATTTGGTCCCATCCTAACTCAATGATATTGAGGTACAAAAATAAAGAATAATGAGTTAGGAAGGACTAAAGTACTAGTCTGTGTGTGGAATAAATATTACAATTAATGCTAAACAAGTCACGAAGCACCATAACAATGCAAGAAATTCTCAATATTTGAGTATGAGAATTCAACACCAATGTTAAAATAAGAAACTTAGAAAAGAAAATAAGAACAAGTTATAAAAACAAAATTAAAATGCAATAAATGAAAGCATGCAAATGCAATAAATAAAAGAAGATGAAAATAAGAAAAATAAGAAATGAAATTTTGAAGAGAGGGAGAAGAAGCAAGTACGAAAGGAAGAAGAGAGAAGAAGAAATGAGAGAAGAAAGAAGAAGGAAAGAAGAAGGAGAGAAGAAGGAAAGAAGAAGAAAGAAGAAAGAAGAAGAAAAGAAGAGAAGAAGGGAAAAGAAAACAGGGCAAAAACAGGGGAAACAAGGCGCGGAGGTGACACGCACGCTTCATCCACGCGTACGCGTGGGAAGCAAGGAAAGTCATCTCACGCGTGCGCGTCGTCTACGCCTGCGCGTGGAAAGCAGAAAACAGAGGGGACGCGTACGCGTCAGCTACGCATACGCATGAGGCTAAAGTGTGCTTTTCGCACAAAACACACACAACTCCAGCGCAACTCTTTGGTTTTTGTACTGGGAGTTGCAAAATCAGCATACGACGCGTGCGCGTCGGCCACGCTCACGCGTGGCGCGCACCCTTTTTTTTAATATATATATAGAAGAAGGAATAGAAACAGAGCACTCTCTTAACCTATATGCATTCTAAATCAACCAAAATTCAAATTTAACAAAAATCTTTTTGGTCTTTGAAAAATTTTCAAGTACAATACAAACACAACTTACACTTCAAGCAAAACACAATTCAACAACAACTACTCTACAACTTAAGGCATAAATCTAATCAAACAAACTAGCAACCAAAACACTAAAATAAGAATATGCAAAGAAGAAAACTACTTACTACCTAACAATGGCAACTCAATTCATTCATTGATTATATATATAAGAGAATGGAAAGAGTTTACCATGGTGGGGTGTCTCCCACCTAGCACTTTTATTTATTGTCCTTAAGTTGGACAATTGGGAAGCTCCTTATCAAGGTGGTTTGTGCTTGAATTCATCTTGAAACTTCCACCAATGCTTGGTCTTCAAGTAAGCTCCAAACTTCAAAATCAATGGCACCAAGCTTTGATGAAGTTCCACACAAGCTAAGGGCTCCCAAAGTTGATCTTCATATATTCCCAGATCCCAAATCTTATTTCTATGCCTATCTTCAAGTTAATCAACACAATTTCAATTGGGTGAGAAACACATAGAATTCTCCTTGGGGTACCAATTTCTCCTCCTAAACCCATACAAATTAGCATTCCTCCAACCATGGTACCTATGCCTTGAGGGTTCAACCTTAATGAGCCTAACATCAAATTGACAACCACTAACACAACTTCCTCTTACTCTTCAATCCACAAAGAGCTCTAAGTTGACCATCCATTTCAATCAAACCATATTCAAGTGAGAAAGTAAACTTTAGGGATAGGAATTTACCCACTTGAATGTTGTGTTGGATGGTAACTTAGGAAGGAGTGGTCCCAATGATCTTGCAAGTTCCACTCCCTTGTGCTCTTCCTTGACTACCTCTACCTCTTGACAAGCTTTTTCAATTTCAATTCCTTGCTCACCAACTTCTTCTATACACCTCTCATTGCTCAAACCATGTGTCGGAAGTTGTGCACGGTCCTCCTTGTCAGCAATTTCATAACACAATGAGGGAGGTTCATCAATTCCAAAAGACACATTGGTTGGTGTGGAATCATCTTCAATGATGGAGTTTGCTTCTTGCTCAACCTCCTCCTCTTGGTAGCTTTCTTCCAATTCAATCTCTTCTTCATTGCTTGCCAAGGGTATGGAAAGTGAGGTATCTTCTTCTTTAATCTCTATGTCAAGCCCAATGGGAGAGGATTCAATTGTATATAGAAACTCATCAATGATTGAATCCATCTCATGATCAACCTCTTCAAAGTCTTCAACCATGATATGCCTTGGAGGTTCTACACCCTCCTCAATATCAATATCAAGCTTCTTGGAAGAGGGCTCTCTAATACTACATTCCCATGGACTTCCAACATCTCCTAGGTCTTCAACCACTTCTTTCAGCTCAATTGTCTCTACTCCCTCCCCTTGTTGCGATTCTTGCCTCAACTCCTCTTCTTCACCTTGAAGCTCCAAATTTACTCCCTCACTATGCTCCTTGATTGCCTATCTACATTCAACAATGGGAGTGCCTTGATCGTATAGGCTTAGGCGGGAGGAGACCATGTTGCTAACGGCTTCCGCCACGATAGCAATCACGGCTTCTAGCTTCTTGAACTCTTTTTGCGTCTCCTCTTGCCTTTGGATGTAAGAACTAATATCTCTTTGTTGTTCTATCATGAAGGCATGGAGAGATTCATCTATGGGAGGTGGTGTGGGAAGAGAGGATTCATTGTTTGGGAAAAAGGGCTCATAATTGGAAGGTGGTCTATCTTGGTAAGGGTATGAAGATGGTGTATATGGAGGTGGTTCTTAGGAGTAGTTGTGTTGAAATTGTGGTGGCTCTATATATGGTTCATACGGCTCATAGGGTGGTTGGTATGGTGGGTAAGGATTAGGGTCATATGGAGGTATTTGGTAGTATGGGGCTTGTGAGTATGGTAGTTCAAAATTATGTTGAGGAGGTGGTTAATAGGCATATGGTGGTGGTTGTTGACAACCACAATGAGGGTCACCACATCCATTAGATTGATATGCATTAGGAGTGGAATTATACCTAAAAGAGATCGGCGAAGGTTGTTGCTACGAAGAGTGATTAATTCCTTGAGGCTCCTCCCATCTTTGATTGTTCCATCCTTGATGCATGTTGTCATGTAGTTCTCATTTCCTAAAACATAATTTGAGCCAAACTCACAGCCAAAGGGATGAGAATTCATAGTAGCAAATAAAAACAAAAGCTAACAAAAATAAGCAATAAAGTCCTAAACCTAACAAAAACTAACCAACAAGAAAAACACAAACATATTCACATATTCACAATAGCCAATAATATAACACCATTGCAATTCCCCAGCAACGGTGCCAAAAATTTGATATAAGAATTATTGTCGGTCAAGAAATTTCTCTCAATAAAAAAGGAATTTCTTCGTTGTAAGCATAGTTCCAAACCAACTAATAATTCTCAATCAAATTTTAAATATTTTGGTTGTCACAAATACAAACCCCAATAAGAATTAACCGAAGTATTCAAACCTCGGGTCGTCTCACAAGGAATTGCAATGAAGTGATCAATTATTGGCTATGAAGGGGCAAGGGGGTTTGATTTGCAATTTGACAAGAAAATATAAAATCAAGAAAGTAAATGACAAGAACTAATAAAGAAAGGGAAAGGACTCTTGACTAGGCATAGGAATTGAGATCACCCATCCTTGTCTACAAATCATGTATTGACAATTATGAGGGACCAACCCATTTAGTATACTTCTATGCTTGAAATACGTACAATATCTACCTCAAGGCTTGAAGTACGTCAAATAGGCTTGATCAACATCAATCCATAAGTCCTAACCTAGCTACTAATTGACTTAGTAGTAGGCTAGTGTCAATGGTTATCAAATTGACCACTAAGGGTTCTCAAATCACCAAATCAATGAGACCCAATGACTCAAGGTCACCTAATTTCCTTAGCATAGGCCAAGAGTAAAGAAAACTACTCTAAAACTAGAGAAAGCATTTTAACAAACACCTAGTGTGCAATAAAAGTAAACATCACAAAATGCAAGAATTAATGGAACCCATAACTAACACAAACAAGAAATCAACAATAGCAACTAAGATGAACATAAAGAGACAAGGAAATATAAAATTACATTGAAAGAAAATTGAAATCAACAAGAGTTCATCAAACATAAAAGAGAGCAAAATAAAGGGAATGACAAGTAAAACTAAGAAGAATAAAGATGTAACAACAAAAAATTAAAAGGAAAAACTAAATCAAAACAAGAATTAAAAGTTGGATCTAAGAGAATTTGACCTAAACTACCCTAAATTCTAAAGAAAAGGGAGAGATTCTCTCTCTAGAATTCTAACTATAACATGATGAAAACTACACTATAATTGCTCCCCTCCCCCACAATCCCTTGCCATCCTTGGATTCAAAAGCATCAGAAATAAGTTGGATTTGGGCCTCCTTGAGCTCATAAATCGCCCCCAGTGTTTTGCCTTTAAGTGAGTCACGTGACCAACATCACGTGTGCGCGTGAATGACGCGTGCGCGGCGCTAGATGATTCTCTGGTCACGCGTGCGCGTCACTGGCGAATCTCCTTCTCACGCATACGCATGGGTGACGCGTGCACGTGGCTTTCAGTTCAGCAAATCCCCATTTCTTCATGAATTCTCCATTTTTGCATGCTTTTTCTTCATTCCTTCAACTCAATATTTGCCTTCTAATCATGAAATCACTTAACAAACATATCAAGACATCGAATGGAATTAAAATGAATTAAAATTAGCAATTGAAAGGCTTAAAAAGCATATTTTTACTCTTAAGCTCAAATTAGGAGAAATTCACAAAACATGCTATTTCATTGAATAAATGTGAGAAAAGATGATAAAATCCCCTAAATTTAACACAAGATAAACCACAAAATTGGGGTTTTATCAGATCCGTGAGAGGATTCTGGCATTGCAGTATCCATCGCTGGAGGTGGCATCATCGTCGAAGTAGTGGACTGCTGAGCGGATGGAGGTGGTGGAGGAGTCCACTCTGGTGAAGCAGCCGGACAATTTCTTGGTGGTGGGGATGGCACAGCAGAATGAGCTACGTAGTTGGGGTTAGGGACGATGATGAACGGTTGATCCTATGTACCCATTTTCTGTGACGTCCCAGGGGTAGTCAGAGTAAAGGACAATAACTAAAAAGTTCTAGGGGTAGCAATAGACACCCTCTCTCTCTACTCCAACCACGAGGCCAATTTGTGACACTTGTCATTATGTCTTGAAAGAGCATACTAATTAACACTAGCCAAAAAAAATATAATAGCAAAAATATGTGCCCAAAATCATAAACACAAAAGAATTTTCACAACAAAAGACTTTTAGGATTAGCCCCAAATAATGCAACAACTAAGTAGGACTGTAGGAACAAAACTCGATAAAATTCAAAGACACTTCAAAAATCAGTGGCCCCAACCCAAATCACAACCTACAACTTAAATCCTACAATAAAAACACCTCAAGATAAAATCCTAATGCTTGCAGATATGAAGAGTTTTCTAAATCTAAACCACCTCTAACAAGGTTAAATGGAGTTCATATTCAAAAAGTAAAGTAGGAAGAGTTTTCTAAATCAAAACTATTTATAACAATGTGATGCCAGGGCATTTTGGCCAGTTTCACTGACCTTTTCTTTACTGTTTTAGGATAGTTTCATGCATTTTCTTAGTAAATAAGCAAGTTTTGGGTAGAAATACACTTACATCTTGATTCAAGCAAACATTGTGAACTTTACATGATTTCATGAGAATTATGCATGAATTGAATGACAAATTGGATAATGCATGATCTCATGACTTGGAATAGAGCTTTGATGCACTTTATTTGCTTGATTTCAGGACAAAGGAAGCAAGGAAGAGCCACGTTAGTCTAATTAACGTGACCACTAACGTGGAATGGGCATAAGCTTGTGGCGTTAATGAGAAAAGTGATCGCCAATAACGCCTACAAAAGCCATCATAGCCTACATTAGTTGCCACCTTAGTTACATTAACGTGGGAGCTAACGTGGAAAGAAAAGAGGAGCTCCAACGTTAGTGGTAAAAGTGAACACCACTAACGTTCCAAAAGACCATACATAAGCCACGTTAAGAGCCACGTTAATCTAATTAACGTGAACTCTAACGTGGGAGGAGGAAAAAATTGCCAACGTTAGTGACACTCACCTTTGTTACTAATGTTGGACTAGGCCAACATTGCCCACGTTAGTGGTCACGTTAAGACAACTAACGTGAAGGGTAACATGGAGCAAGGAGTGATAGGCCAACGTTAGTGACACTCACCTTTGTTACTAATGTTGGACTAGGCCAACATTGCCCACGTTAGTGGTCACGTTAGTGCCACTCACGTTGAAGTTAACATGGATCGTTTTTGGTTTGGCACGTTAGTGAAAAAGGTGATCGTCACTAACGGTCTCGAACCCACATTTTCACTTAACGTTAACACCACTAACGTCCTAACTAACGTCCATGCCTAACTCACACTTTTTCTGCAAGCAAAGCTGAGCCCACTGAAGATTGTAACTCCTTCAACTCAAGATCGAAGGCCCATATCCAAGACTTGAAGAGCCAACTAGAAAATCAGAAGAGTAGTATATATAGGAGTAGTTTTGAACTAGTAGGGGCTTTAGGGGCATTTTGGGAGAACTACACTCTGTATATTTTACTTTCTCTGTAATTTCTAGTTAATTGGACAATGCATTCTTCTTTATCTTCTATTTCCAGAGCTATGAACAACTAAACCCCTTTTTCATTGGGTTAAGGAGCTTTGTTGTAATTTGATGGATCAATAATAGTTTTCATTATTCTTTTTCTTTCTTTTCTCTTGATTTTACTAGAAAGCTTTCAATATTCATCCAATTGGGTAGTTGTCTTAGGAATGAAGAGATCATGCTAGAAATGCTTTCTCATGTTGGACCAAATTGGGGTTTGGATGGATATAGTGACATATAATCCTACCAACACTTTGATTTGGGAATACATGTGGTATAATCAGTGACCATACTTCATTTCTTCTCATGAGCAATTATACCAAGGAATTGGCTATTGATCAAGATTTGAGAGATTGAATTACCAAAGAATTGGAATCCAATCACTTAAGATTGCCAAGGAGATCAATGAATGCATTGATTGAGGAAGAGATGAGAATGAACTTGATCCGAAGAATACAACATCTCCTGAGCCCAATGAATCCCCCATTTCTGATCTTACCGATTCTCTTTACTTTCTGCCATTTACTTTTATGTTCATTTCTCCAACCCCCGTTTAAGATTCTGCAATTTACTTTTCGTCATCTACATTCTGCCATTTACTTCTAGCAATTACATTTTCTGTTATTTACTTTCCTGCCATTTACTTTTTTGCAAATCTCAACTCAATTTCTGCTTAGCTCAACTAGAACATTCCTCTGATTAAAGTTGCTTGACCAATCAATCCCTGTGGGATTCGATCTCATTCTATTGTGAGTTTTTACTTGATGACAATTCGTTATACTTGCCGAAGGGAAATTTGTTAAGAGACAAGTTTCCGTGCATCAAGTTTATAGCGCCGTTGCCGGGATTAATTTTGTATCAACAATGATTAAATTGGTGGATAACTAGATTGAGTATTTTTCTTTGTTTGATTTAATTTCATTTGAGTGATTTACTTTCAGTTTTAGTTATTTCCTTCCCTTTACCCCTTACCCGTTTGTGGTGTTATCTTCATTTTTTTTCAATTCAGTTCACTAACCTACTAACTGTTTGATATATTGCATCACTCACACTAACAGCATTCCTAACAAGAGCAATTTCTCCATTCAATTTCTTTCTTGCTTTTTGCCTTGTTGGTTGTATGACAGGTAGAAGAAATGGGGCTTCAACTTCCTTTGATTCTGAACCTGAGAGGACCTTCCTTAGATTAAGAAGGGAAGCAAGAGAAAAGGGAGTCATTGGTGCTGAGGAGGAGGAAGAGTATTTTGAACTAGACATGGAGGAGAATATGGAGAACCACCATGAAGAAGAGGCTCACAACCATGGCAGAGAAGGTCCAGTGAATCATGCTGGCCAAGAGAGAAGAGTTCTAGGCTCTTATATCAATCCAAACCCAGAAAATTGCAGAAGTAGCATCCAAAAGCCAACCATACATGCCAATAACTTTGAACTAAAGTCACAGCTCATCACCCTTGTTCAGAACAATTGTTCATTCGGAGGAAGTGTCCAAGAAGACCCCAATCAACATCTCACCACCTTCCTAAGGATATGTGATACTGTGAAGTCGAATGGTGTTCATCCTGACACCTATAGATTACTTTTGTTCCCCTTTTCACTCAAGGACAAAGCATCTAAATGGCTGGAATCTTTCCCGAAGGAGAGTTTAACAACCTGGGAAGATGTGGTGAAACAACCTGGGAAGATGTGGTTAACAAATTCTTGGCGAGATTCTACCCTCCTCAGAGAATTAACAGGTTGAGAGCTGAAGTACAAACCTTCAGGCAACAAGATGGTGAAACTCTCTATGAAGCATAGGAGAGGTTTAAGGACTTGACAAGAAGGTGCCCACCAGACATGTTTAATGAATGGGTGCAGTTACATATTTTCTATGAGGGTCTTTCTTATGAATCAAAGAAGGTAGTAGACCACTCATCCGGGGGATCTCTGAGTAAGAAGAAGACCATTGAAGAAGCCATAGATGTCATTGAGACTGTAGCTGAGAATGATTACTTCTATGCTTCTGAAAGGGGCAATACTAGAGGAGTGATGGAGATGAACAACGTGGATGCACTGCTGGCTCAAAACAAGATGATCACCAAGCAGCTGGCTGACTTTACCAAGAAGATGGAAAGAAACCAGGTGGCAGCAGTCACCACCTCATCAGCAGCTCAAGAAGGAGTGAATACAGAGGATGAGAGTGATCAGGAACAAGCCAACTACATTGGGAACTCACCTAGGTAGACCCATGATCCATACTCCAAAACTTATAATCCTGGTTGGAGGAACCACCCGAACTTTGGGTGGGGAAAAGATCAGAGACGTCACAACCCCAACAGCATTGCAGCTCACCAACATTCCATACAGAGATCATATCAGCACCCACCTAACAATACCTCTCAACATCCATATCAAAACCAAAATGGCCCTTCTCATCCCTCCAATCTCAACTCACCATCATTCGAAGATAGACTCTCAAGGATTGAGACTCTACTTGAACGTATATGCAAAGAAGTTCAAGACAGTAAAATATTCTGAGAGAAAGTGCGATCCAATATGCAGAATCAAGATGCTGCCATCAAGAAACTTGAGACACAAATTGGCTACCTATTTAAGCAAGTTCCCAGCCATAACCTATGCAACAACAGTGATTCAAACCCAAGGGAGGAGTGTCAGGCTATCACCCTCAGAAGTGGGAAGAAATTGAAGGAGACTTCCAAGAAACCACAAGAGAAGGACTCAAATGAAAAGGAAGAGGAACAAGATGAAGTCCAAGTTCCCACATCCAATTCACATCAAAAAGGAGAAGTGCTGAAGCCATATGTTCCAAAAGTTCCATACCCTCAGCAATTGAAAAAGAAGGGGGATGACAGCCAATTCTCAAGATTTTTAGAAATCTTCAAGAA
This sequence comes from Arachis ipaensis, assembly GCF_000816755.2. Taxonomy (NCBI): domain Eukaryota; kingdom Viridiplantae; phylum Streptophyta; class Magnoliopsida; order Fabales; family Fabaceae; genus Arachis; species Arachis ipaensis. The sequence goes on along the minus strand of NC_029785.2, from coordinate 71,315,692 downwards.
ACTATAGATTAACATACCCTTTGCTGAAGCAATAGATCAAATGCCGCTATGCCAAGTTCTTGAAGGAATTGATGACCAAGAAGAGAAGCTGGAAGAACAATGAGACTGTGATACTAACCGAAGAATGTAGTGCCATCATTCAGCACAAACTACCCCAGAAATTGAAGGATCCTAGGAGCTTCCAGATTCCTTGTATTATAGGGAAAATCACAGTGAAAAAGGCCCTATGTGATTTAGGAGCCAGCATAAATCTGATGTCCGTAGCTATGATGAGAAAAATGAGGATTGAGGAGGCCAAACCAACAAAAATGGCCTTACAACTGGCAGACCGATCATTCAAGTTTCCTCACAGCATAGTAGAAGACTTGCTAGTGAAGGTAGGAGACTTTATCTTCCCAGCAGACTTTGTAGTGTTCAATATGAAGGAAGGAGTCAAGGCTTCTATCATCCTGAGAAGACCATTCTTAGCCACTGTTGGAGCTATCATTGATGTCCAAAAAGGTGAACTTACCCTGAGACTACACAATGAGAAGATGATATTCAATGTGTTCAAGGCCATGAGTTACCCACAAGAACTATTGGGAGAATGTATGAGGGTGGATTCATTGGAAGATGCAGTACAAGAGACTTTTGAAGAAGAAGAACTTTAGGGGTTAACAGAAGAGGAATCAGCATTAAGCAAAGAGGCTGCAACAGCGGAGGTTCATGTTCAGGGCACACTAGAAGAGGAGAATGAAATAAAAGAAGCACCCAAACTTGAACTCAAAGCACTGTCGCCCATTCTCAAATATGCATATTTAGGAGAGAATGAAAGTTACCCAGTGATCATAAACTCAGCCCTCAGCCAAGAACAAGAGGAGGAACTACTCCAAGTATTACAAAAGCATAAGGATGTCATTGGATGGACCCTCGCTGACCTGAAGAGAATCAGTTTGGCCATATGCATGCATAAGATACTGTTGGAAGATGATGCCAAACCCTCCATCCAACCCCAAAGGAGGCTAAATCCAGTCATGAAAGAAGTGGTACAAAAGGAAGTCATGAAGTTGTGGCAAGGAGGGGTAATCTACCCAATTTCGGATAGCCCATGGGTCAGCCCCGTCCAAGTGGTCCCCAAGAAAGGGGGAATCACTGTAGTCCCCAATGAGAAGAACGAACTCATCTCTACAAGAACCGTCACAGGATGGAGGATGTGCATAGACTATAGAAAACTCAATGAAGCTACAAGAAAAGATCATTTTCCCCTTCTATTCATGGATCAGATGCTGGAAAGACTTGTAGGACACGCATATTATTGTTTTCTCAATAGTTATTCAGGATAAAATTAAATAGTGGTTGATCCAAGAGACCAAGAAAAAACCTCATTCACTTGTCCATATGGAGTGTTTGCCTACAGGTGCATGCCATTTGGGCTATGTAATGCACCTGCAACTTTCCAACGCTGCATGCTTTCTATCTTCTCAAATATGATAGAGAAATTCATTGAAGTCTTTATGGATGACTTTTCAGTATTCGGGGATTCCTTTCCTAATTGCCTAAATCACCTTGCCTTGGTATTAAAAAGATGTCAAGAGACCAATCTGGTTTTGAACTGGGAAAAATGTCACTTTATGGTGACAGGAGGAATAGTCCTTGGCCATAAGGTTTCTAACCAAGGCATTGAGGTAGACGGAGCTAAGGTGGAACACATTGAAAAATTACCCCCACCAAGTGATGTCAAGGCAATTAGAAGCTTTTTAGGGCATGCTGGCTTTTACAGAAGGTTTATTAAAGATTTTTCAAAGATAGCCAAGCCCTTAAGCAATCTCCTTGTATCTGATACACCATTTATCTTTGATGAAAAGTACATGCTAGCATTCAAAAACTTGAAAAAGAGGCTGTCCTCCGCCCCTATCATTTCCCCACCTGATTGGAACTTACCATTTGAATTGATGTGTGATGCATCTGATTTTGCAGTTGGGGTAGTGTTAGGACAGAGGAAAGATAATTTGGTCCATGTGATATACTATACCAGCAAAGTCCTCAATGACACTCAAAGAAACTATACCACTACTGAAAAGGAGTTGCTGGCAATAGTTTTTGCATTTGACAAGTTTAGATCATACCTCATTGGTGCCAAAGTAATTGTTTTCACAGATCACACAGCACTTAAATATTTGTTTGCCAAGCAGGAATCAAAACCAAGACTGATAAGATGGATCTTGTTGTTGCAGGAATTCAATATTGAGATTAGAGACAAGAAAGGAGTAGAGAACAAGGTAGCAGATCACCTATCCAGAATCCCTCATGATAAAGGTGGAACACATGATACAAGTGTAAATGAGTTCTTCCCAGATGAGCAGTTAATGACGGTTCACAAAGCACCCTGGTTTGCAGACATTGCCAATTTTAAGGCAACTGGGGCTTTGCCGCCAGAGATCAACAAATATCAAAAAAGAAAACTCATCAATGACGCTAAATATTTTGTCTGGGATGAGCCATATCTCTTCAAGAAGTGTTCAGATGGAATCTTGAGAAGATGTGTTTCAGAAGAAGAGGGACGAGAGGTCCTATGGAACTGCCATGGCTCATGCTATGGAGGCCACTTTGGAGGGGAAAGAACTGCAGCCAAGGTGTTACAAAGTGGATTCTTTTGGCCCACCCTTTTCAAGGATGCCAAAGAAGTAGTAAAGAACTGCAATGACTGCCAAAGATCTGGAAACCTACCTAAAAGAAATGAGATGCCACAGAATTTCATCTTAGAGCTGGAACTGTTTGATGTGTGGGGAATCAATTTCATGGGACCATTCCCAACCTCATATTCAAACAAGTATATCTTGGTAGTAGTGGATTACGTTTCCAAGTGGGTAGAGGCTATTGCAACCCCAAAAAATGATAACAAGGTGGTCATGAACTTCTTCAGAAAGAATATCTTTAGCCAGTTCGGAGTCCCACGAGCCCTCATCAGTGATGGAGAGAGCCATTTTTGTAACAGACCACTAGAAGCTCTTCTCCTACGATATGGGGTAAAACACAAGGTTGCCATGCCCTACCATCCCCAAACAAGTGAGCAAACCGAGATATCTAACAGAGAATTAAAAAGGATTCTAGAGAAGACTGTAGGAGCATCAAGAAAGGACTGGTCGAAGAAGCTAGATGATGCTCTTTAGGCATACAGCATTTAAAACACCAATTGGGATGTCCCCGTATCAACTGGTGTATGGAAAGGCCTGTCATTTACCATTGGAGCTGGAACACAAAGCCCTCTGGGCTCTCAAGCTACTATATTTTGATAGCATTACTGCTGGTGAAAAAAGGGTCTTGCAGCTGCAGAAATGGAGGAGTTTAGATCTCCAGCCTATGAAAATGCCAAGATCTATAAAGAAAAGGCGAAGAGAAGACACGACCTCAATCTGACACCCAGGAGCTTCGAAAAAGGACAGCAGGTGCTCCTCTACAACTCCAAATTGAGACTTTTCCCTGGGAAACTCAAATCAAGGTGGTCAGGACCCTTTCTTGTCACAAAGGTCTCGCCATATGGACACATAGAAATCATGGAGGAAAGTTCAAAGAGGACTTTCACTGTGAACGGATAAAGGCTCAAACACTACATGGGCAACATGGGAGAAAACCCCAAAATGAAATATCATCTCAACTAATGGAGAAATCATCGAGCTAGCGACGCTTAAAGAGCGCTTCATTGGGAGGCAACCCAACCTAAGGTAGTTTCATTTTCATGATCATTTCAATAAAAGTTACAAGTAGTTTTCCCTGTATTGTGAGGAGCTAAGTTTGGTGTTGCACACCAAAACAATCCAAGAGTGAATGTGTAATTCTAAGTTTGGTGTCCCACCAAAGATTTCAGTTAGAATCACACTACACCTCTTCAATGGCAAGTTGCTAGCCCCAACCAATCAGGGAAACCACTTAACAATAGTTTAGTTTCTAGTTCATAGTCGTTTTATTAATAAAAGCACATGAGTTTCTCTGCATGTATTCAATCTGTTGCATTAGGCAAGGAACTATGTTTGGTGTTCACACACCAAATTAAGTTCAGAAATTCACAAGCATACATGCATGTTAACTATTTCTCAAGTGCTTTGGGAACAAACAACTTCCAATAACTTTGCAGGAATTCAATCAATCCTCTGGAAAATAGTGCACCATCATCCAAGGAGGCGAAGAAGGATGCAAAAGCTATGGATGATGACAACAAAGGGATAGCTAGAAGTCACCACCAAAAGGTTGTATTGTTACTTGATTCCATATGCTTGGAAATGCTCAAATTGGAAGTCTGAATATGCCCCTGATTAATAGTTACTCTTTAGTTTAAGTCATTAGAATTTAATGTTTGTTTTTTTTTCTTTGCTTCTGACACATGTGTGCTGGTCCAAGTTACCTGTTTTTATTTTCATCCTACTTACTTGTATGCTTGCCCTTTGAATTCAATAAAAGAGAATGTTATGAAAGAAACTAGAGTAGGGTTCATATGGTGAAATAAGTCCTCAAGGTTTGTGGTGGGATAATAGATTAGCTAAGTTGGATTACCTATAAGGTATGAGGGCACTCATGTGTATTGAATTACATGCTTGAAACACATCCTATGAGACTAGCCAAACAACAAGATCCTAATAAGAAAAAGAGAAAGAACAATAAGAGTTTGAAAAAGAAAGAAAAATAATAAGAAATAAGGCTAGGCACCAAGGGTTTGAATACTGAGGCATATGTCTATGGTGCTCCTGTGCAAAGGATATGCTTGGATGACTAAACTCTCAGTGGTGCCTTATCACTTGGTAACTTGGGTTAACTAACCCGGGATTATCAGTTGAAAGTCCACTATCAAGAGCAACTTTTGCTACAGAACATTTAGTAACCCAAAGAGGTGCTGGACACCAAGGCCTCAAAGAAAGAAAATAACAAACCATGTGCCTGTGGTGTGCATGTATGGGGGATAGAGACTTGAGGGAGTAAGTCCTTAGGGGTGTTTCAACACCTAGCACCTTGAACCAACTAGTTCGGGAGTGTTGGCTGAAAGCTTACGTTAAAGAGTTGCCCCTTCACAGAGCACTTAGCCTAAGGATGCAATAAACCCTGAGAAAAAAAGGGAGGATCAAAGAATAAGGATCTCATAGGATGCAATCAAGCAAGTATTCAAGAGCATGATAAGGACCTGGAAACCAGTAAAGGAATGAACCTAAATTGCTATGCATGAAACCCCATAAACCAAGAGCTTTACTTCTATAATAAGAACTTGTTTCTCTCGTTCTTTCATTTATCATTCTGATGTTTCAGTACTTGCTTAGGGACAAGCAAGCTTTAAGTTTAGCGTTGTGATGCCAGGGCATTTTGGCCAGTTTCACTGACCTTTTCTTTACTGTTTTCGGGTAGTTTCATGCATTTTCTTAGTAAATAAGCAAGTTTTGAGTAGAAATACACTTACATCTTGATTCAAGCAAACATTGTGAACTTTACATGATTTCATGAGAATTATGCATGAATTGAATGACAAATTGGATAATGCATGATCTCATGACTTGGAATAGAGCTTTGATGCACTTTATTTGCTTGATTTCAGGACAAAGGAAGCAAGGAAGAGCCACGTTAGTAGCCACGTTAGTCTAATTAACGTGACCACTAACGTGGAATGGCCATAAGCTTGTGGCGTTAATGAGAAAAGTGATCGCCAATAACGCCTTTGAAAGCCATCATAGCCCACGTTAATTGCCACGTTAGTTACATTAACGTGGGAGCTAACGTGGAAAGAAAAGAGGAGCTCCAACGTTAGTGGTAAAAGTGAACACCACTAACGTTCCAAAAGGCCATACATAAGCCACGTTAAAAGCCACGTTAATCTAATTAACGTGAACTCTAACGTGGGAGGAGGAAGAAATTGCCAATGTTAGTGACACTCATCTTTGTCACTAACGTTAGACTAGGCCAACATTGCCCACGTTAGTGGTCACGTTAAGACCACTAACGTGAAGGGTAACGTGGAGCAAGGAGTGATAGGCCAACGTTAGTGACACTCACCTTTGTCACTAACGTTGGAGATGGCAATTACCACTACGTTAGTGGCCACGTTAATCTAATTAACGTGAACTCTAACGTGGGAAGGAGGGGTGTTTGGAGCATTAGTGACAAAGGTAAGTGTCACTAACTCTCTCGAAGCTTAGGCATGCCCACGTTAAGGGTCACGTTAGTTATACTAACGTGAACTCTAACGCGGGGAAAAGAGGTAATTAGCAACATTATTGGAAAAGGTGAATGCCAATAATGTTTGTGAAGGACCAAGAGGCAACATTAGTGGTCACGTTAGTGCCACTAACGTTGAAGTTAACATGGATCGTTTTTGGTTTGGAACGTTAGTGAAAAAGGTGATTGTCACTAACGTTCTCGACACATTTTCAGTTAACATTAACACCACTAACGTCCTAACTAACGTCCATGGCTAACTCACACTTTTTCTGCAAGCAAAGCTGAGCCCACTGAAGATTGTAACTGCTTCAACTCAAGATCGAAGGCCCATATCCAAGACTTGAAGAGCCAACTAGAAGATCAAAAGAGTAGTATATATAGGAGTAGTTTTGAACTAGTAGGGGCTTTAGGGGCATTTTGGGAGAACTACACTCTGTATATTTTACTTTCTCTGTAATTTCTAGTTAATTGGATAATGCATTCTTCTTTATCTTCTTCCATTTCCAGAGCTATGAACAACTAAACCCCTTTTTCATTGGGTTAGGGAGATCTGTTGTAATTTGATGGATCAATAATAGTTTTCATTATTCTTCTTCTTTATTTTCTCTTGATTTTACTAGAAGGCTTTCAATCTTCATCCAATTGGGTAGTTGTCTTGGAAAAGAAGCTATTCATACTTGGATCTCTTCAGAACCTTGGAAGAGGAATGAAGAGATCATGCTAGAAATGCTTTCTCATGTTGGACCAAATTGGGGTTTGGATGGATATAGTGACATATAATCCTACCAATACTTTGATTTGGGAATACATGTGGTATAATCAGTGACCATACTTCATCTCTTCTCATGAGCAATTAGACCAAGGAATTGGCTATTGATCAAGATTTGAGAGATTGAATTACCAAGGAATTGGAATCCAATCACTTGAGATTGCCAAGGAGATCAATGAATGTATTGATTGAGGAAGAGATGAGAATGAACTTGATCCGGAGAATACAACATCTCCTGAGCCCAATGAATCCCCATTTCTGATCTTACCCATTCTCTTTACTTTCTGCCATTTACTTTTATGCTCATTTCTCCAACCCCCGTTTAAGATTCTACAATTTACTTTCTGTCATCTACATTCTGCCATTTACTTCCAGCAATTACATTTTCTGTTATTTACTTTCCCGCCATTTACTTTTTTGCAAATCTCAACTCAATTTCTGCTTAGCTCAACTAGAACATTCCTCTGATTAAAGTTGCTTGACCAATCAATCCCTGTGGGATTCGACCTCACTCTATTGTGAGTTTTTACTTGACGACAATTCGGTATACTTGTCGAAGGAAAATTTGTTGAGAGACAAGTTTCCGTGCATCACAAAGTTAGTTGAAATTAGTTCAGATTTAAAAACTACTTAAAATACTAGAAGTCAAGTAGAAAGAGCTACATTATGAAACATATCAAAACTAATTACAAATTTGATTCTAATTAGGCTTCTTATCTTTAGTAGTTTAAATCAAATTTGAACTAATATATGAACTTCACATCTGATTTAAAATTTTCAATGTCTTTCATTTTTGCTGTGCTATGTCTGCAAAGAAAGAGATTTTAACAATTTATAGATAAAACAAATTAAATTTAGATTTTTTGTCATATCTTTTGTTTTTGTATTTCATGATTATTATTCATTCATTGTCAAAAAGCCTTTTGTTTTTAATTTTGTCATTCAATTATATTTAAATTTTTTAAAAATTTTGACAAAGTTTCATATATAATTAGAAGCCTCCTCCAAATTTAATATTTATTTTTTTTTTACAAACCAAACAAGGGTTTTAAAGAAAATTCGGCAAAATTTTTCTTAATTCAAATACCTCAACTAAAAAATTTTATCAAATTTTCACATAGGAAATAGTTGGAAGCATTAATTCAAACAAGCACACATTTAAGCAAACATCAATTCTTAGCCGTTCTAGTGCGCAATTCCTTATTACTCCACAATTTTTCAGCAAACAAGAGTTTCGAGAAGGTGCCACTAGGCAACTTTCTCTCACTTCTATCCTAAAACTCTATGCTAGGAAAAATAAGCTCGACATAAAACTTAAATAATTCATTATATTCAGAGATAGAGAACTAACGTGAGCACTGGATGAACAATCCATGAAATATAACTACAGAAACTACGAAAAAAGTAAACTCCAATGGATCTTAAAGAAAATAACAATACTAATAAAAAAAGACAACTTATTAAATTCATTAGGTAAAACTAATTCAAAAAGTCATTTAACTTGAGTAATCTAATGAACATAATTGGTAAAAAAATATTACTTTAAACTACAAAATTTAATTTACCTAAAATAATCTAATTGCTAAACAAAGTTAACTCTGACAACCTAAATTATTTGACTTAACCTTAATAAATCTAAATAAAAGAACGAATTTTAAACACAAATTTTCAAAAAATTACAAATTTTTAACTTAAATTTTAAAACCAAATATCCTAACCAGTAAATTACAAAAAATTTAAAATAAAAATTTTTAAAAAAAAATTTACATTTTAAAATAAAAATTAAATACAAAATTAATAATATATATATTATATAATTGAAGAAAATTAA
>NC_029785.2:71281875-71306498 GCF_000816755.2 Arachis ipaensis | reverse complement strand
CACTAAATTTAAAAATTGACAAATTGAATAATGGGGAGGATTCACACTCACCTGGAAAAGGAACCCGAGGCAGCAACAGGAAGGCTAACAGGGACCCGCAAAATCCATACAGAAATGGTAACCCATCCTCACGAATAAATGGGATGGGACGGGATTGAGGTACCTGTTTCAGAGGATCCGCAAAATTCTCAAAAAAGAAAATTTACTTAAATTTATATATAAGTTATGTAAGTAACTCTAATTCATTTTATTTTAATTTATATGTTAAAAATTTTATGTATATATTATTATGTTAAATTTGTGTTTGAATTGTGTTTAATTTGATATATTTGGTTGAATTATATAAGATTTTATTATGGTTGTATTAATTTTTTTAAAAAAATTAAAACTTAATAATATACAATTATCTATAGATACCCGCGGAGAGAAATAAATCGATACCCGTAGAAGGATGGGGCGGGGACGGGGGCATTTTACTAAACTGGGACGGGGTCGAAGGAGGGGTCCCCACCCATGGTGACCCATTGTTATCCCTAGCAGCGACGATGACCCATGAGGAAGCAGCGACGATGATGGAACCCGAGACAGCGACGACAACCCACGGAACCCAGCAGCAACAGAAACCCATGAGGCAGCAGTGACAGCGAAGCCTGGATCTCTGGTGAGAAAGGGAGAGGAAAGGGAGAATCAAGGTGAGAGAGAATGAGAGAGGAGAGGGCGAAGTTGTAGAAGTGAGGGGAAAGAATTTTTAAATTAGAATTTTATTCAATTTTTCCGTCAGTTTTACTAGCAGATAAATCTGACGGTAATGTGCTAGTAGTTGTTCAAAACGCCATGTTTCATTAATTCACATTACCATAAAAATTTTTTACGGTAAATTTCTCAATAAAATTGGCGCTTAGAAAATAAATTTTCTCGTCCCTTTTGGGGATAAAATAAACTCCGTTGGCAAGTTTTTATGGGGATAAATTTACACTTGTAACTGTCGAAAAATATGCTACTAAATCTGCCAATAACGACCCTTGCTAAATTCACCAATAAATTCGACGATGTTCAACATTTTTTTCTGTAATGACATGATAAACAATTTAATGGCTGGTTTTTTTTCTCCGCATAGTATTTTTGAATGTTTTTTAATATTAGTATATTACTGTTCATTTTTTTTTTAGATTAGGTGAGTTGGGTGAATTACATAGATTGATGATTTTTAATTTCGAAATCAAATCAATCCATGATTTCAACCCAACCCATAATTTTCTAGTTGGATTGGCTTAAAATCCATGAAATTATCCCAAAATAATGACATTCCTAGATTATATAATGGTTAGAAACAAAGAGAATAATCTAAAAAAAGTATTTGTGTATTATTTAGTGTGTTGAGAGTGATACAATATATAAGGATATATATAGGTGCTAGAAGAATCAAAGTAATAAAAGTGTAATATCCTATAATAAATATACAGATATGGTAAATAAATATAATTAATGCTAACTGATCTTAATTGATCCTGATTATACTCTAACAATAACAACTCCATATTCACGTTATTTAAAAAAGAGTGAATATCCAACCCAGTTCTTAACTATTATCTCGAAGGACAAAGTATTTCCTGATAACAAAAAAGAGCCCAATTCGGTCCCGATCCCTTAACGCAATAGGACAACACAATTTTTCCGTCATTTATGCCATTAACTCGTAATGAAAATTGCTTAAGTGGCACGTTTGGGTGATAAGTTGGTAAGTTAAGTGTAATGTAGTCACTGCCAAATTGGTTAGGGGCCTATTTGTCCCTATTCACTCTAACAAAACGACATTGTTTTAACGTCAAATTGGCTAGGAACTTATTTGTTAAGGACCTATTTATCCTAAAAGGATTTTGTATATAATTTTTTTTTCATATTANATATATAATAAAAATTATAATATTCATACTAGACTTTGAACATTATATATAATCATTTAGATTGAAACATCCGTATATATATATACTAGCAGAAGACCCGTGCAACGCATGGGTTGAAAATTTCTGTTCCTTCTTTTGGATTTGTTTTTTCAGTGTTCTTGGATTGTCACTTTTTACGTTAATAAAAAGTACTTTTGTTATTCGATTTTTAACTAAATGTAACAAATTTATTTACTCTATAACCACTCAATACATAAGTATTTTTTCTAACTCTTCATTGTTTGTATAAGTATCATTGCTTTTCAAAACATTAATTTTGATGAACACATCTTAGAATTGGCTATAGAAATTCTCTTTCAAAACATTGTATCTTATTCAACTTCATAAATTATGGAACAACAAATACAACTTAAAAATATAAACAACATAATTAAGAAGATAAATAGAGAGATTGATACACTGACACGATGAATGAAGGAGGAGAGACAGAGAGTGAGAAACTTAGAAGGGAGAGAGAAGGAGCAACGCAGAAACAGAGAGAATAGAATAACCTATACCTTTAACAATCTACTTCTTCATTATTTTATTTCAAAATAACGTGAGGGCGACACTTGGCTTAATGAGCCACGGCAATTATACAAGTAGTAGATATAAGACCAAAGGAAAAGGACAAAATATTTACCTTAATTCTTTGGGAGAACTACTTCTCCCAAACCACCTGTTAGAAATACATGCATCAATTTCGCAAGTAATATACTAAAAATTCTTAATTAGAACACAAACTCCACTATTTACTAATAAAGTTACAACTGAAATTGTAGGTTACTCAAATAAAAGGAAACATTTGAATTTAGAACTTCAGCAAGTAAAATATTAACAGAATGTCTAAGTCCAACCAACTCACAACAACCCAATTCAAGAAAACTACAACACCATATCTTTAACACAAAGAAACTAAATCACACATTGTAACTAAACATTCTAGGCAAATCACATTAGCAACAACTGAATCTGATCCTAAATATTCATAGATGATGATGCCTCCTCATTATCATTCCAAGTTTCATCTATACGCCTAGAAAAGGTATCTTCAAGTTTTTGCTTTGTAGATCTTGGTACATCACGGTATGGGGATGCCAATCTCTTGTTGCAAACAATTTCATTCACCACACGAACAGATTTGTGCTAAGAAATTAGACAACAAAAATGAAATTTGTTAAATTTACTGAAATTTAATTAAAGACGAAATACTTAAGCAATAAAAAACCAGTTCTACAAAAACACGATATCAAGGAAAAATGGTCGGAAATACAACATAGAGATGAAAACTTACAGCAGGTAATACTGAACCAGAAATATGTGAAACATGGTCTTCAATAGAAGCCACATTTGAGGCCGAAACAATAGCACACTAATTATACATGTTTTGATAGAGAAGACAATATCATTGTTACGCATAATACTAAAAAAGTGAACAAACACTTATTAAAAAATATCTTGGAAGTCAATAGAGAAAACTAAACTAACCGCATTCAAAGCACGATTCTCAACACGTTCAATCAGCTTTAACATAAACTCATGTGTAGAAACTTTAAAAATATTATACGCAGGGCATATTGTGTCACTCTCAACGGGCTGAGGATCAACCATGAATACCAATTTTTTTTTCTATCAATTTGTACAAAAAATCGGATGCATCCAAGTGAAATTCTTCATTCTGACAATAGAAGAATAGAGAAGTCAGTATCTGAATATACAGAGAAAAAAAAGAATAGAATATCAAACCCAAAAAATCAAAGACACAGAAAGAGAACAAATTAAAGAGTAGTAACAATACACATGACGTATCTTAAAGACACAAATTAAGGAAATCATCAATTGATATCACATCAGAGAGAATTTTACAGAATTTTTTACTTTTAATCACAACATTTTTTTTACATTAAATGAATAAAGATATATCATTTAACAGGTAAAAATATAAGAGATAAGGAGTTCCAGTCTAGAGAACATGGTGAAAAAAAAAAGCAGAACATCAACATTATTAATTTATTGAATTAAATCTCCAATAAAAAATACAACATCAATAATTCAAATATTAGAAACTAACTTAGCATCATAAATGAAATTAAAATAAATGTCTTATTTTCTAATAAAGTTAAGAATGTGACCTGCAAGACATAAAAGTTTTTAAAAATAAAAATACCACTAACAAAAAAAAATACACACACACACAACCAACTCCTAAATACATTACCAATTCCAAGAGAAACAACTCACTCATCAGTTTTAGATTACAAACAGTAAACAACTAAATGTTAAACATATCCAACTAAAATTCAAGTGGAGTATAATAACACAGATAAGAATAAACTCCTCACTAATTTTATTTCAATATTAGTTGGAAAAAATACAGATTCTCAATATTACTTATAGCACCATATGAAATAAAAGAGTTGTTATCAAAACCCATATCTGAATAGTTCACAATTTTTAGATAAATTATACGCATCAATGTAACAAATAGATAATAAATTAATCTCGTTCAGAAGTAACTCGTGAAGAAGTTAACCAAGATAAAGGAGTCATCATCTCTTAAAACCTCAGAACATTTTTTCCCCATTAAGTGTTGCACATCTCCATCATGGAGAATTAATGCATTGCAACCACCAGCGTGATTAACATAAACTTTTACTTTGTATTTACAATAATAAAATAACAGTAAAGATATTTTAAAATAATCCAAAAGTCCTAAACTAACCCAAAAATCTACTAATTAAAAAATATATAAATAAAAATGAACATAGTTCAAAAGATAACCTCAAAACTCCATCAGAACAATGTGTCAAGCAAAGGTGACAAAAGAGCTTAGATTGGTCAGCATCTATTTTTTCACCACACAAACAAACTGAGTACCACCAATTCCTATCATTAGAGATAGATGTAATTGTACCAGCCAACAGAACACAAGGATCCTATAATTTGTTGAATTTTATGATCCAAAAGAAACGAAAGAAACATGAGAAAATTAATTAAATTGAATCCAAACAGCATGCTTAATATCATTTATATTTATACAAAATCAATCTAAACTATTTTGTATCGGCTTTGTAAGGTTATACGCAGCACCCAAAGCCTCCATATCAACTTCAATAGATTCCATGTTGTCAGAAGTAACTGAGATTCTACTACCAAGAGATGATATTTCATCATGAGGCTGCGAATTTTGAATGACATCCTCATAAATCGGTGAAAATACAGTTGGAGGGAGAAGTCTCTACACAAAATGTTAATTGATCAAGATAGAAATAAAAAAGGAAAAACAAAAAAAGCATGGTAACTATATGTCTTTGAAAGAACAAAAGATCAATTCACGGTACACAAAGTCCAAAGTAAAGTATGGAATGGAACTACTAACACTGGAAACAGGATCTGTCTTAAATTTGTTAACAATCACATGATCATCAGAACAGTTGACTACTTTAAATGTCCCAACATTTGGTCTATTTCCAACTTTTTTCCGATCTACTTTAAACACAACTTTCTTTCCAATTACATCATTAAAGAATGGTGGATAAGGGGTTGCATACACAACCTACAATTAACCAGAAAAGTATAAAATAAAAATGAAGTCAACCAAAATAAATGAATGTCACTCAAAAGACCAAATATCATTAATAAATGAAAAAGTATAAAATATGTGTTTTGGTATTATGAAATATATATCTATACCGAGTGCTCAGCATCAAGATCCCGAAGAACCTCAATGAGCTTTTTTCCTGAATAAGAGCGCTGCAGGACGGTCATACAAAACAAATCTAGCACTTCCAGTAGCATCCTCAACATCTACTAAAACCTTGTACCTAAATTAAGACATAAAATAATTATAAGATATTTTAACAATGAACTAATTTCACATATAAATTATATAACATATGATATTTCTTAGAAGTAAATCGGACATACTTCTTTACAGCATTCTTTATTTTCCTTCCACATTCGGAACAACTGAAATGACTTCTAAAAAGCTCCAAAAGATAACCACAGACACATGAGTAGTACCACCAATCAAAATTGTTGCATATACTTTTAATCTTAGCAACAACATTGAAGAAACCATCCTATATCACAAATATTGAATTAGAAATAATTACAATGATGAGAAACACAAAAACAAAATTTCAAAGAAAGACAACTATAATAAGCAAAGTTACACATAGTTTACAATCCTAAAAATGACAAATTAAGTTCTACTAACTGCATCATTTTCTCTTAATTCCTTAATACTCCTATTCATAGAGAGATTGACAAAATCAACATCGACATCAGCAACAATAAATCCATTACCAAGGGTGATAGAGTCAATGAAATATGACTCTGAAGGATCCAATCTACATATTTTATAGTCACAAAAAAAGTTACTAAATACCAACATTAATGTCAATATACACAAAATACATAACACCAATTAGAAGAAAAAATTGATGCTCACCTAGTAATAAAACATACAGCCTCTGGAATATCAGGATTGATCATGATTTTGGTACAATCTATTACATTCTGAACTACAACCTTCCCTATTATTGGTAAAATAAAAATAATAAAATCAATATATTATTTTTCTGTGAAAAAAATAACATCAAAATAAACTTTATCATCCGAAAATAATTCTAATTGAAGTCATAAAATCAAATATTATTATCAATAGTATATTAATAAGGGCATAAACCTCTCTAACAATTCTTTTTTGACTGAGTTTATACTAAAAATATCATATTTATCACATGCTCGAGAGCTTCTAATCTTTTCATTATCTTTATTTTTAATTTTGGGACTATTCATTTATAATTAGATTGACATTAATTAAAACATTAACTTTATTCACACATTATAATAACCTACTAATTTTTTATAAAACTTATGTAAATCAGGTGTAACTTAAATATTTGAAGCCATATGTTTAGTGCTGAAATTCTTTACGAAACAATGAATTCTAAAAGAAAATTCAGAATACCTTCATAAATCTTGACCTTGACAGATTGGAGTAAAATGATTGGCAGTTGCGAGACAGCATTCATAAGAGCCAACCGCATCTTTGTTAAAAAATCTCCAAATAAATTACAGGTGAGATAAGAGCTACAATATGACATGTTCAACATAAGTACTAACTAATTTGTTTATTAGTAGACTCCATGAATACGGACATATAAAGAATGAAAAAATCCAAATCAGATACTAAAAATCGCAATAAACAATAAACAATCAAATAAAATGCTAACCCATTTGAATACAACTAGATGAGAACTAATTTAAACTTTTTCCCATCGTCAAGTTCAACATCAGAATAGTCACGAACACTTATCAGGAAACCCATGACATCTGATCACATCAAACAGAAAGAGATTAACATACAATGATGATTTATAACATACATATCCATTTTATTTGTGATTAGAGTACATTTAAGATAGTAAATCATAATTATACTGATCAAGTAGACTGAATCTTGTCCCATCTGAACAACACTTTCAACAGTCTCTAATGAATATGAAGTCTCTGGAAACTCAACATCAAAAATTGGAATAACCTTCGTGTCAAACCGAAAAAGCAACTTATATCGATGCTTTACAATTTTTGCTGCACCAATATTTGGAACTACCGTGAATCGAGATATAGAATATAGCTCTCCTTCTTTGAGAATTTCTCAGAATTGATTAATGACCTCCTTCTTCAAAGTACGCTGTATCTTGTTCAACTTCATAAATCACATGACAGCAAACACAATTTATAAATATAAACAACAAAATTAGAAGCATATAGTGTCTTGTTCACATGCAAACACAATACTATCACTATTAATAAGAAAGATTGAAGATCAAAACATGTTAGGAGTTTCAAGTTGAAAATTTACATATGTATTAACCATATAAAAAATGGAATAAACATTAAAATATTCAGAAGACCACAGTAAATATAATTTGTTAAAAATAATAAGTTACTTTCCTAATTTGATTCTATTTAATTTTTAAAAATGCAAATGAGATTAAGTGCAAATTTAATTGAAGGCACAATTCAAGCCACCACCGCCACCATTCATGGATCCTAATGTTGCAAAATTCATAAGAATTTTTTGTAGTAAACCACACAACCCGTGCTCTCTGTTTCACTTTATTGGGTAAGTGATATATTTTTATGAATTATTGTATTTTATATATATGGGATAACTGTCCAAGAGGTTGGAAAATTAAACTGCATCTAGAATTGCTTCCTCCAGTGTCTTTTAAAGTGTACATAAACCAACCATTGATGTAATCATATTAAAAATTTAATTGAGAATAAATTATTATTTTTGTCTCTTAAATAGTTTAATTCTTTTGATAAAATAGATTTTAAAAGAATAATATATTAGTTTTCTAATTAAAATTGTAATAAATTATTATTTGTCTCTTAAATAGTTTAATTCTTTTGATAAAATTGCTTTTTAAAAAAATGGTATATTAGTTTTTTTAATTTAAATTGTACCGGTTTACAAAAAAATGCACTATCTTCTAATAACTAACAAATAATTTATATATTTATTCCAATCTTTCTTAAAAACATTATTCGAAATTTGATCATTAAATTTTTTTATTATTTTTTTAATTGATCGCCATTGGCAAAAGAAAAAAAATGGTTAGCATAAAATTACTAATTATAAAAGATAAAAAACTTTATTTTTAAATAAATTTACAAAAAATCGCTTCAAAATATGAGTGAATTTCTTTTTTCTAACCATGAAAACAAATCTGTTCTTCTCACACTAATTTAGAAATAATGTAACACAATCCAATTTCTAAGAAAAATTGTTTAACTTCATAAATTATGTGGCACAAAATACAATATAAAAGGATAAACTACATAGTCTAGAACATAAAGCTTGGTTAGTAGTTGGAATTTTTATACAACTTGTTGAACTCAACTACTTTTTTAAGAAAGTGCACACAAATTGATTAAGTTAAAATCACAATTGTTTAATTATTTTGAAAAATTTTTAGGATTTTCTAACTCCAAGTTAAATATCCAAAGTATACACCCAAACTTTTGACAAAAAACAAAAAGGAACATTCAACCCTTTTAATGAGAAAATATAAAAAACTGAAATTTTAGACCATGTTTTTTCACTAAATAGGTAATATCCAATTCAAGTGACTAATTGAAGAAACTAAATTTTCATTAAACTGATTTGAACACACAGACTACACTTTCACGCTATTCGAATTATTTTAGCATTTTTATCCTAGAATAAAATCCACAAACAACACAGGAAAGCTGAGAACAAATAACGAAATAAAAGTTCTGCATCTTTGAACCGAACATAAAAGGTAGAAATAATATACCAAAACTCAGAACAAATTATACAGAAAATTCAGATTTTATTATGGATAAACTTTTACTTGAGAAACTATAAAGCATGTCATTGCACTAAATGAGTATGTCATTTCCAAAAATCAGTAAATGAGAACTACCACAGCATGTGAGATAAGAAACTAAATAAAGATACGTAAATACCAAATATAAAATTGAGGGAGAATCAGAAATTAAGCAAATAATGAGACTAAGTAGTATTAGTATTGAAGTATAGGAGAAATTTACTAGGTAAAATCTGATAAAATTATAGATATTTTTCAGGCATGGTGCCACCAAATTGTGGTTAGATGCGAAAAAAGATGGTGGATTAATCTATGATTTACTATTATCTGTATTACTTGGAGAATCAGGAACCAAAAACTCTGAAGATAAACAAATACAGGATAATGAAGTTTGGGAAGAAATCATTACCATTGGAAGGAATGGAAGAGGTGCAAACAGCCAAGTGTAGGAGCCTAGAAAATTGTAAAGAAAAGCCAGAAGATGGAAGATGGGGTCAAGGGAGAAAAGGAAATAAAATTTATTGGTGTTATATGCAGAATTCATCAATGATAAAAATGTAACATGAGTGGGAGATCTTCTTATTCTGTACCGTATAATTCCATGTTTTTCTAAATTATAGATTTTATAAAATAAATATTCAAAATTGTATATGATGCATCAACAAAAAAAAATAATATAACATAAAATGGATTGAATATTTATAATTTCAGATAAATTTTATGTGACTAATAAAAATCATAAGTGGACAAAAAAATGTGAAAAGGATTTTAGAGAGAAAATTACACACTTAAAAATAGATGAGTAATTAAATTAAATATTTTTTGAATAAATTTATTGTTTAAGATTTAAAAAGAAAAGAATTATCAATTCAATTGTAAACTTAGCAAAGTTATGAAAAAGGAATTTCAAAAAAAATAATGATTATTTGAAAAACATAAAACTATTTTTAATTAAAAAGTAAAAAATATATCTAGAAGATATTTTATTTAATCGGATTGAGTACTATTAATTGTCAAGGAAATGAAAATCCTTCAAGTTTTGTAGCATGGTTTGTGGAGACCATTAGTCCTAACTATTGATTGAGATTTGTAGGCTTAGATGCAGATAGATTTTGCTCTAATCTTGCTTTTACATTTGTAATCAAAGTAGAATTCCTTGAATTAGTTTCCAAAATCTTTGTAACACTTTTTTTAGACGTTTTATAGACAGTTTAGTTCATCCTCTATGGTTGTTAGTTAGTTAGTGTTGAAGCACAAGGATTCCATAATATACAATCCAACTTGTATTCAATAAGCTCTAACAATTTCAACCAAAGTTTTATGAAGATATTTATTTAGAAGTGTCACTCTGTAGTATAGAAAAATTTTTTGACCAAAGTGTATATTTTATGTATTAAGTTTATCTATGAAAATTTTGACTTCATATTTACCCCACAATTAAAAATACCCTTGAGGTCTTAGAAAAAGCTCAAGCAACAAAATAACTTGCTAGATAGAAAAAAGACTGATTTGTTTGCTTCATATAACTATTACTTTTTGACTGACTATATATTCCATCAATAGCTTCCTTTTGATTGATAAAATTGTAAGGATTAAAATCATACATGACCCATTTGCTCAGCTTTATATTACTAAACTTTCTTTCTAACCATTTTAACCACAGACTTGAACCAATCTAGATCATAAATCATGAACGAAATTCGCACAATCAAGCTTGTACTCCGTCATTCGATTCATAAAGCAAAGTTTGCAAAACTCAGCATTTCTATTAAAGTTCTGATTCTACTAATTTTGAAAACTGTTTTCCTTCAAATGAACAACATCTCAAACATTGGCATATTTTAGAGTGACACACAAGTTAAACGAAAATTCAACTCAAGTAAGAACACATTAAATAAGCATTGTCCTATCCAAAGAACAAATTAAAACTAAACCACCATGATTGATTGTCTAATTCTCTTGAATCCATGCCCTTGTAGAATAAAAAAAATAAAGTAGTAAATAGCAAAATTTCAATTATTAACAGATTTCAAAGACCAACACGAGTTAAACAAAGCAAGTGATCAACATATCCATGTCTTTGTATTAAATAACATGTTTGAAAGAATGAAAAATGAAGAAAGTCATAGAAAAATTGTCAAGGATGGAACTATGTACTAATGCGACAGATATACAGCATTAAATTTAGCTTTCAAATTATTCAAGGTAGTAATTTTTTTATTGAAAGAATAATATGTTTTCATTTTTGGTATGTATGTTCTCGTCTAAGTTAAGGGACAAAGAGAATTAGTAAACTAACAATTGTTAAAACACTAACAAACTTTTTAAATTAACAACACCAAGGAAGTAGAAAGAAGTTAGACAGCTGTGATTAAACCAAGGGAAACTGAATCTATTTATAAACACATCCAAGTGGATAAAGTGCAAAAAAGCTATAATAATATCTTAATAAAGTTATATTAGAGTAAAAATTTACATATGCCATAAGATAATGCTTAGTTTTTTATTTTTATTTTTTTTTGTCCCTAAAAAGAGAACACTAAAAAAATGGCATTTAGTAAATGCACAAACATGCCAAGGATTAGTCAAATGACTGTGGCAAAATAAGATCGAAACTTGTTAAACGGCATTTAGTAATAATAATAACGAATGAAATAATAAAAAAGTAACTAATATAAAAGGAGAATATGAAAAGGCAAAGAAAAGATATTTGGTGGTTACAGATTCAATAGAAAGAAAGTGCATTGGATTGGTTTTTATAGAATTTTCTACTTTTTAGTACAGATTTTTTAAATATAAATGCATAAAAATTAATAATTTAAGAGTTAAAATAATAAAAGTTAAGAGATCCAGTCCGAACCAAATGGTGGAAAAATGAGAAATATAAGAGATAAATAGCTCCAATCTGAAGAAAATGAGGAAGCCAACAGTTGAAATTGAACCATATCGAATTTTATGTTTTTCCACTTTTTAAAAGAAAAGAACTTTATCATTCAAGTGCATAAATGATATCTTCTAAGATTGAGAAATATAAGAGTCAAAATTAAGGAATATGGGATCAGTAATCCAAAGATTAAAAAAATGATTTAGTATCATCACTGAAAAAAATAAATATCTGATTTTTTTATTAAAGTTAAAAATTTTATCTGTCAGATACCATCTTAAAAATACACGTTTTATAGGTCCAATGTGACAATAAAAGTAAATTTCATCCAAAAATATTAATCAAAGAAGTTCAGACATCCAACAAACTCAATGGATTATTTGGAAATGAAATATAAACTCCATACACAAAGAGATCACAATTTATCATAGTTTATACACAAAGAGGTCAAAGGGAAAAATTTTTACCTTAAGTTTCTTAAAAATTTTCTGACCTCATTTCCATATGCAGTAAAATTGTATTGCTGAGAACTAAAACCAACAACCACCTCAATCGCTCTCTTATAATGGTTTCCGCCGTGGCCTCCGCAATGCCTCCGGACACTATTCTGAGGGGTCATTGACGGCAAAAAACAGTAACGTTTAGGGCTTCCGTCGCCACTCCCCACGACTTTGACTGGACCAGATCCCGATTCCACTGGGCATATACCAGCATTTTGAGTAATTAAAGAAATCGCCTCTTCCTCTTCATAGATGCTGTCGGTGTCACTGCAGCCGTTTACAGCATCCGTCCACAATGCTTTTAGAGAGATATCGCAGAGCAGCATTGAGAGAATAGTCAGATTTGAAGAGAAACCCGAACTGAAGGGAGGAAAAGGAGTTGAAGGGATAGGATTTCAGAGTGAGAAAAACATCGAGAGAGAAGGAGAGAGTGGGTGTCTCAAGCAAAAGCAAGGGATGGTAGAATGCAAAAAGGGATCGAGAAGCAGAGAACTGGATTTGAGAGTGAGAGCAACACCGTGAGAGAGAGAAAGAGAGTGTGACACAAAGGAGAGGGAAGGATTGAGGTCACAACACCAACGAAAAGGATCCAAGCCAGAAGGAGAGAATAGCCGATCCAAGAGAGAACGAAGGGAATGAGGGGATTAGGATTTTTGAGAGAGATAGAGAGAGGAGAGACATCGTCAAATGAAAGATAGAGAACAGTGTCTTCCATTTGACACTGTCTCTCCTCTCTCTATCTCTCTCAAAAACCCTAATCCCCTCATTCCCTTCATTCTCTCCTGGATTGGCTATTCTCTCTTTCTGGCCTGGATCATTTTCGTCGGTGTTGTGACCTCGATCCTTTCCTCTCCTCTGTGTGACACTCTCTTTCTCTCTCATTTTCTCATTCTCTCTCTCACGGTGTTACTCTCACTCTCAAACCCAGTTCTCTACTTCTTGATCTTTTTTGCATTCTACCATCCCCTTGCTTTTGCTTGAGACACACACACTCTCCTTCTCTCTCGATGTTTTTCTCACTCTGAAACCCTAGCCCTTCAACTCTGTTTTCCTCCTTTCAGTTTAGGTTTCTCTTTAAATCTGGCTATTTTGTCAATGCTGCTCTGCGATATCTCTCTAAGAACACTGTGGATGGATGCTGTAAACGGCTGCAGTGACACTGACAGCATCTATGAAGAGGAAGAAGCAATTCTTTAATTACTAAAAATGCCGATATATGCCCAACGGAATCGGAATCTGGTCCAGTCAAAGCGAGCGGGTGGTGACAGAAGCCCTAAAGGCAAACGTTACTGTTTTTTGCCGCCAATGACCCCTCAGAACAGTGTCCAGAGGCATTGCGGAGGCCACGGCGGAAACCATTATGGCGAGTTCGCGACTGAAATGGTAGACCTCGGATGAGGGGCTGGAAAAGTGGGCCGAACACAACAGAAGTTCTTTAATTCCAAATGTTCGCTCACCAGAACAGGTTAGATATTTGATGATTACAGATTCAATAGAAACAAAGTGCATTGGATTGATTTTTATCAAATTTTCCACTTTTTAGTACAGAAGTTTTTTAAATATAAATGCATAAAAATTAATCATTTAAGAGTTAAAAAATAAAAGTTAAGAGTTCCAGTGCGAACCAAATGGTGGAAAAATGAGAAATATAAGAGATAAATAGCTCCAATCTGAAGCAAATGAGGAAGCCAACAGTTGAAATTGAACCATATCGAATTTTATAGGTTTTTCCACATTTTAAAACAAAATAACTTTATCATTCAGGTGCATAAATTATATCTTTTAAGATTGAAAAATATAAAAGTCAAAATTAAGGAATATGGGATCAGTAATCCAAAGATTAAAAAATGATTTAGTATCATCACTGAAAGAAATAAATATCTGGTTTTTTTTATTAAAGTTACAAATTTTATCTGTCAGAGACCATGTTAAAAATACACATTTTATAGGTCCAATGTCATGTTAAAAATACACATTTTATAGGTCCAATGTGACAATAAAAGTAAATTTCATCCAAAAATATTAATCAAAGAAGTTCAGACATCCAACAAACTAAATGGATTATTTGGAAATGAAATATAAACTCCATAAACAAAGAGATCACAATTTATCACAGTTTATACACAAAGAGGTCAAAGGGAAAAATTTTTACCTTAACTTTCTTGAAAATTTTCTGACCACATTTCCATGTTAAGTAAAACTGTTTTGCAATTTGAGAACCAAAACCAACAACCTCCTCAATCGCTCTCTTATACATCTTTATCCACGAAGAAATCACATTATAAAATGTAAGGTAGAGTTTGTTTTATGTTACCTTGGGAGGGTTGAGAACAGGGAAATAGACGGCTCTGGAAAGAGGTCTAGGGTTTGAGATTAGGGCGAGAGAGGGAGCTATAGGCATCACTAGCGTTTGTGCCATGCTCGAGTTGTTCTTCTTTCTCTGCTGTAGCATAAAGCAGAGTTTGTTACACACAGAAAGCATATATATAAGAGGAAATAGGAAATGTAAAAGCATATATACTCCTACTACTGCATGTGGACAGTACTCTTAATGTGAAACAGATGAAAACACATAATCGGTGGCGTTCTTAATTAAGTAATTTCCACACAGAAATTAAAATTTTACTAATTAATCAAGATCCATATTATGTATAGTTATGAGCATTGAAATTAAGTAAAGGTGATATTGGGTCAGAGAGGGAGAGAATGAAGAGGTACGAACCAGGGATCGCTGGAATATTCGAAGAGCTTGCCTTTGGTAGAGAAGATGATGAGTGCGACTTCGGCATCGCATAGCACTGCTATTTCATTTGCCTTCTTCAGTAAACGTACCTATCTACCTATCCTCTGTAACATTGAATCTCCTTCAATCTCCTTATATTCAGCGCATTAAACCTCCTCTGAGAAAATCAATAAACACATCAATAAATTAAACTTTCTTCTTAATTAATTGAATGGTTTAAGCGAAAGGAAACTAACCAAATCGCCTTCAATGACGTATTTGGAGACTTCATCTCTAAGAGTGATGAGATCCTCTTCGCTGAGATCCTTAGTGACCTTGTTGTCCATGCTTATATCGCAGAGAATCTTGCGAGCTCTGCTCCTTCCGATTCCATGGATGTACTGTAGCGAGAACTCAATTCTCTTGTTGTTCGGAATCTCCACTCCGCCAACTCGAGCGCACTCTATGCTTAACTCTCTCACCTGAGCACACAAATTCGAAGAAAAATATAAGCAATAAGAAAAATTATTTATAAATATAATTTATATAAATATAAGCAAGAAGAAAAATTATTTAACTTAATTTTCTTGTAGACGTTCTGAGCTCATTTCTGTTTTCCTAACTGCGATGCAATCTCAGATCAAAATCCAGCTGGATACTCAATTAATCTCTTATCAATTTTCCTCTTATCAAACAAATCCTAATAGACTATTTTGTCTTGCAATCTATATATCCATATGGAAGGTTGTAATTCTGTACCTGTGGGGTAAGTACTGAAGGCAACTCCATGTAGCATATGAACCCATTAAGACTCCAATGACATAGAACTGTGGCCCTAACTCTAACTGATCAGCAAGTTCTTGAATGTCAAGTGCTTCACTTTTGAGCGAGTGTTTGGGATTTGGATCACTTTCTCCATACCCAGCTCGGTCATATTGCAGTAGATATATGCCTAGTTCATCTATTAGTTCCTGTATATATGTATATATACACGTTGAGTAACCTTATTCAGCATATGAATATCTTAATTGTATAGTACTACTATTCTATTTAAGTTGAAAGGGAATGAGTAATTGTACTTGGGGTGCGAGAAAGTTCATCTCTTTGGAGCTTCCAAAACCATGGACAATGATGATCTTATACTTTGCCACATCCTTAGAAACCCCTCTCTCAAGATAAGCCAGGTGCCTCCCATCTCTGAGTTTAATTCTTGGTGAAATCACAGCAAAATCATCTTGGTTTGGAGAAACAAACTTAGTCCCCTAAAACAAAAACCCAACAACATATATAATATTGAAAACATTAAGAATGAACAAATCTTATCAGTGTTTACCTGACAGAAACCTCTGCAGAGTTGTTTTGTCTGAGATTGTGATGGTTTCTTATCATTGAACAATAGTTTAAGGTGATGTCCGAATCTTTTCATCTGTTCTTGATGACTTAGTAGATCCAAGCTATGCTTTTTATTTCTGTGTGCACATCAAATATGAATGGAATGAAAATTGAATTTGGTTCATTTGGTTTGTTTAAATCAGAGAAAATCAAACAAAAAGCAATCGGATCGTGGAATTCATGAATTGTTGCGATATGATGAAGGAAAAAGAACAAAAAGTAGACCTTTTGACAACGAAGAGGGATCCCTGGACGTCC
This sequence comes from Arachis ipaensis, assembly GCF_000816755.2. Taxonomy (NCBI): domain Eukaryota; kingdom Viridiplantae; phylum Streptophyta; class Magnoliopsida; order Fabales; family Fabaceae; genus Arachis; species Arachis ipaensis. Next base: position 71,289,429 of record NC_029785.2, on the reverse strand, counting down.
TTGCGACTCTGCAAACGGTAATCGCAGAAAGAAGAGAGAGAAAGCGTTAGATAGAGAGAGATAGAGAATGGAATAGATGAAACGAAGGAGATTATAAAGGAACGAATCCATTGGGAGAGGTCGATGTTGAACTCGTAGAAGGTGACGTGTGCAGCGGTGATGAGGATTTCCTCGACGAACGGATCGATGCGCTGAAGATCAGTGAGGTTGAGGAGCTTCGTGCTGTGCTAGTCGAGATTGGGGATGAGCTTCCCGTTCTGAGACATTATGGAACCGCAAACACAAACCCTAGAATTTTGCGGGTTGGGTTTCGGCTTTCGATGTGTTCTGTGCCTGAGAGTGAAAATGGAAAAGGGGGCAGGGTTTAGGGTTTGAAGCAGCCGGTTCTACTGGCTTTTACTGGGAAAAAGGAGATCCTTAGAGAGATTGATACACTGACACGATGAAGGAAGGAGGAGAGAAAAGGAGGAGAGACAGAGAGTGAGAAACTTAGAAGGGAGAGAGAAGGAGCAACGCAGAAACAGAGATAATAGAATAACCTTTACCTTTAACAATCTACTTCTTCATTATTTTATTTTAAAATAACGTGAGGACGACACCTGGCTTAATGAGCCACGGCAATTATGTGCTAGTTAATTGACTAATTTTTTTGAAGTATGTGCTAGTTAATTTTGTTGACTTAATGTCACTCTTTATGGTTCTTTATGGTGTAATTTTTTGAATGTTTTTACATAAAAACTAATAATAAAAATATTACTTTTATTTTTTTGTCAATGATCGCGTTGTTGATAAGCCGCTATTTTACGATTTATTTTGTATTGAATTGAGCGGATTTTATTTATTATTCTCACTTATTCATATAATTTGCATGTTTTATATTTTTCTTTCCTAATTTTGTACTATGATTGAAAACATGCTTTTTTTGCCTTAAATTCGCTAATTTTAATCTTCTCTTATTACCATTCGATGCTATGATATGTTTGTTAAGTGTTTTCAGGGTTTATAGGGCAGGAATGGCTTAGAGAATAGAAAAGAAGCATGCAAAAGTGGAAGGAACACAAGAAATCAAGTATTTCAGAATCTGGTAGCGACGCGCACGCATGGACGATGCGTACGTGTGACTGGTGCAGTAGACACACGACGCGCACGCGTGGCTGACGCCTACGCGTGGCCAGTGAAAAAGACCAGCGACGTGTACGCGTGGCTGACGCGTACGCGTGACAGAGAGTCACGTGCTACATTAAACAGAAGACGCTGGGGGCGATTTCTGGGCTGCTTTGGACCCAGTTTCAAGCCCGAAAATACTGATTAGAGGCTGCAGAGTGGAGCTGGAAGGAGGATTCATTCATTCATACTTTCATTCACATTAGTTAGGTTTAGATGTAGTTTTCTAGAGTAGGTTTTAGTATTTTTAGGTTTAGTTTTTCTCAAATTCAGATTTCTACCTTACTTTTATTTAGTTTTCTTATACTTTTATTTGTTCTAGTACTTTGGTTTGTCTACTTCTATCATTGATTCTTTTATGTTGCCAATTTAGTTTATGAATTCTTCTTATTTCCTTTACTCCTTATTAATGCAAGTTATGTTTTCATGTTTATGATTGCTTCTTTCTCCATTTGTTATTATTGTTTCCTAATGCAATCGTTGGTCTTAGATTTTGCTATGTCTTGTTAGTTTTCTAAGTTTTTATTCTATGCCTTCCAAGTGTTTGATAAAATGCTTGGTTGGATTTTAAATTAGATTTTTATGTTCTTAACTTGGATTGATCAATTAGAGACTCTTGAGTTATCAAAATTCTTTTGTTGATTAGTGATTGAGACTTGCTGGTTGGCTTAGACTTCACTAAATCTAGTCTTTGATTAGGACTTGTAAACTTAAGTTGATTTTGCTCACTTGACTTTTCTTCATTGTTAGAGGTTAACTAAGTAAAAGCAAAAGGCAATTACCATCACAATTGATGATGATAATGAGAATAGGAATTCCAATTCTCAATCCTTGCTAGGACTTTTCTTAGTTGTTATTTTATTTCCTTATCATTTACATTACTTGTCTCTTATCACAAAAAACTCCAAAAATACTTTTCCATAACCAATTATAAGTATACTTCCCTGCAATTCCTTGAGAGACGACCCGAAGTTTAAATACTTCGGTTAATTTTATTGGGTTTGTATTTGTGACAAACAATTTAAACATTGATTGAGGTTTAATTGTCGGTTTAGAATTATATTTGCAACGCAATAATTTTTGTGAAAATCTTTACCAATATTTTTCCTCCGTCAGTTGTCCTATTATGTTAAAAAACAAGGATCAAATTGAGCTTTTTTTTAGTCAATAAACACTCTATCCTTCGAAATACTCATCAAGGACCAAATTGAATGTTTACTTAAAAAAAATCCCAACACAATTTTTCTTTTTAATTAAAAAAAAGTGAGTCTTTATTTTTTAAATGCTACATTATTGTTCATATAACTTTCGAAGTAATTAAGTTCTATGTTTCTAATAAACTTGGATTTGACCGTTTTGGGTAGCTAACTAGTTTAATTTCCAATTTACATCATAGCTAGCTATCCCCACTAATTTGTTGCATATTAGAATGATGAGACACGTCCATATTACATCCCCTATTTCCTATGTTACAGAAAGTAACAATATAGTGACGACAATAGCAAGAGGTCAATGCGGAACTTGATGATCAATGATTATGAAAATATTGGCATCTGATTCTAAATTATTGGTTTGGGTAATTATGTCACTGGCCAAGCACTATTATTTGCTTTACTGCATCCTTAGCTTCAACAATAATAGATTTGGTTAAAAACAAATGAACGGTCAAAAGGCAACCGGGAAATTTTTGAGCAATCATAATGATGATGAAAATTACTGAATATTGATTAATGATAACATGACTTAAATCCAGTCAAACTTTGAGTTCAATTATCATGCTATGTGATAGTATTGGTATGAATTTTTGTTTCAATTCAAGCTTATTGAATACTAACTTTATAAATCAACATAATAAAAAGTAAAAACTAATTTATTATGGTTAATGCCACATGCAGTCACATAAACAAGATGTATTATTCCACATTACCTAGATGTATCAAAATTTCCAAGACATTGGCCTGTAGTTGAGATGGCCGAGTTGGTCTAAGGCGCCAGATTAAGGTTCTGGTCCGAAAGGGCGTGGGTTCAAATCCCACTTTCAACATATTTTTCTTCATCAAGAAAACCGCAGCCTATGTGATAGTATTTATGTGAACTTGCATGGATGATGGCAATATTAGAAGATTGATTATGAAAAATATTATTAGAAGAAAAAGAAGAATGAAAGGCCCCTATCCGGCGAGGGAAGATTGAAGGGGGAGTCATAAATAGGTGAGAGAAGCATAATCATGATGGGCAGCCCCCCTCCCTGAAGGAGGGCATTACATTAGCCACTACTATAATGTGAATCTTTATGAAAAGATTTTGTCTATACTTCAGGCCAAAAGAAATCAATACCAAATCCTGAACTTGTTCCAAGAATGTAACTTAGTAACATACATCAACTAGTTAATTTTAAAATTAGCCAACATTGGTAGTGCAACGTTCTCTTCTTCTTCAACCTTCACATCTTTGTCGGGCCATGAACACATGTCACTTTCTGCTGCTCTTTTACATGTTCTCAATTTCTTCTTTTCTTTCGTATGCAATTACTCTCATTTATGCACTTAAGTGTTGGGCCAACCGTAGGAAGCTTTCAACTATCGGGGAGACACCACATCAAACTCAAAACCTTAAGATAGTAAATTAATGGGTCTCTCATCTTATAAACTCCTCACTCTTCCTTGCTTTCTTAGATGTGGGACTAATTTTAACACTCCTCACACTTGCAACACTAACAATAAGCCTATTTCAATTTCAATGGCATCTTCAATAGATATTAATATTAATGCATGAGATTTCAATCAATGTCTCAAATGATCCATTCTTATTTTTATTCTATAATTTATATTCCCAAAAAAAATTTCAACATACGTCTAATATTAAAACATCTAAAACTTCGGTACAAGGAACATTGCATCAAAAAAGTCATTTAAGCATTTCTTTTAATAATTAGAATAGAGCATTCATAATGTTCGCCGTGAAGGAGTTATTTGAATAATAATTAATTATTTTAACAATCATGTTATATGTAGACAGAAAATTAACTACTAAATTAACTATTTATATAGAATATATATTAAAATATACAATTTCGCTACGTTATCAACAGCATTTCTATCAACTTCTGCCAATTCTTGTTTATAACTGTGTTTAATGGAAGTGTCTTTGCGGATGTGTCTAATAAAAATGTCTTTTTTATAGCTGTATTTAATGAAAGTGTTTTTATAGATATATTTCTTAAATGTATCTCTTTATACATGTGTTTAAAATATAATAATTAATTATTGTTAGTAATAAATTGACAAATAGTATATTGGTACCCGATACTTTTCCTAAAATATAAAATACGCATTGAAATAAATTATACAACATATATATTTATGCACCAATATATGATAGCTAATTTTTTATAAGCATATAATAATTTTGTTATTTTGATTTAAAAATTGCTTAATTTTCAATTGGTTTGAGCAATGAGACCGTTGAAATACTGATACTATATAATATGAGGCATGTTTTCTTACTTTTTATTTTGTATAATTTATATTCACAAAAAAGAAATATTCAAATGTCAGTTTTAAAACATGCATTTGAAATCCCACTAAAGATCATTTAGGGAAGACAATATAACTCATACCTACGAGTACTTGCCACGGCACTACTCGATTGAGGCAGATAATAGTCCGGCCTTTTTAGGGTTCATAAGGATGGGACGGAGTCGAATTTTGGGTGTTTTCATCTCTACCTGTTCTAATATATATAAATACATAATATATATATTCATTTTTAAAATTATATCATTTTTGTTTACTTTTTTTTAGTTTAATTTATGTTTGGATGATGTTTAAAGTTTTATAAATTTTAAAATTTATTTTTTTCTAACGAATTTTAAATATTACAAAATAGGACGAATTAAGAAATTTTACTATATTTAGGAGTGGCAATGGGGCGGATAGGGGCGGATTTTTGCTCTACCCAACCCTGCTCCGCCGTACAACAAGCCGCATAGAACCTGCCCCACTTTTATCCGCAGGTAGTAAATCGTTGAACCTTAACCCGTCCCTGCGGGTATCCGCCCCGCCCCTACCATCTCTATATTTATTAAAATTCAATAAATTAAATTAAATTTCAAAATTTATATAACCATCATCACATATATAACATAAATAAAATAAAAAATTTAAATACGATACAATATTATTAATTATTTTACTAATTATTTTACATATATTATATATATTGGGGTGGATAGGGCTAGGAACAGGTATTACCTAAATCTGACCCTGTCCCGCTCCTCCCAAGAACCTGTCCCGTTAAAAATCCGCCCCAATGCGGGACGGATAATTATCCACCCCAAATGAATAGGAGCAGAGTGGATACCCGCGAATTCAGGTGGTATTGCCATCGCTAATATATTGGCAGATATTAACGGAATGGATTCTATATATTTAGGATAAAGTAAAGTGGGACAAAGTTAGTACATAATAAACTCGCTTCATTATTATCATTCCTAAAAATATTATGATATGAATATTTAAATACTTATTTGTTATTAGATTATAGATGCCAGATTATACATGGACATTCTTAAAAAAGAAATTCTAAAGAAAAAGGCATATGTTTCGAAACTCTTGAGCAAACACACAATTAGAGTTAGTTGAAACTCGATGTAAAAATTGAATGACGTTGACGGATTAAATATTGTTTCTTCAGTGAAATTATAAAATTAAATACTAAATAAGAAAATAATAACCGGTTATTGGTTTCAGTTTGGGAACCTTGATTCTGTAGTTGAATGATGATATATGTTTTTTCAAGCACCTACCCTTTCTTTCTGAACATCCAATTAACAAACACTATGCGAAAAAAAAAAAAAAAACTAGGCACGCACTAATTCTCTCACAAAACTAACTCATTTTAGATCCCATAACTTTCCTCTTTTTCTTTTTCCCTTCCCGATCAATCTTTTAGAATGTTGAACGTCAACCCTTTTAAGAATTCAAATAACATTTTTCTCAATAAATATATAGCTGTAGATTCTTAATATTCATGGGGCATGGGGGAATGACCCTTATCATGCAACCTACACAAAAAAATGTATCTTATTTACGAGGCAGCACAGTTGTTAAAGTTAAGCTAGGTAAGCTAGGTCAATGTAAAATGAATTGATATAAATAAATTTTTTCCTGTTCTAGAAAATAGACAATATTTAATAGTAAAATTTTTAGGGCATTATTATGTTAGTATATGGTGTAGCAGTATTTTATTGATGAAATGTGAGGAGTCCAGCAGCGCGCACGTGCGATTGTAATAATTAGATACCCACACCCCCAAATACTCCCATGCTCATCTCATATCCCGGAAAAGAAAAAGTCAAAATTTTGATTTAAATATTCAAATAAACCATAAAGATACCAAAACCTTTTTCACTGCTAAAACCAATCCCATAACGCGATCCGTTATTTTTCCCTCCTTTTTCCCAATCCTTATAACGGAATTTCCCACCCTTTTTTGTCATTCATCCCCACTTTCCATCAAAATTACTGTCTCGTCCCCCACTTCAAACGCTTTTCTTATTCCCTTTATATGCAAATCTGATTCTCCTTATCTTACAACATTATGATAATAATAATAATAATAATAATAATAATAATAATAGACGAACAAGAATGAAAATAAAATTATTAATTATATGGTAATTAAAAAAATACTAATAGGTTAGATTTTTCATTTGATATATACCAATATACCTCTCAAACAAGAGAAATACTAAACCTATAAGAATTTATTATTTTTTATCATCACTTAATCATCAACTTAATTTTTTTAGGGTGTGTGTAGTTTAAGTATTACTTTGTTATTCAAATTTCATTTTCATAAAAATCAAATATACCCAGGAAAAATGTGGGAATTGAAATGATGGTATTTTGATTTCTAGAAATTAAACTTATTTAAAAATAGATTTTCAGACTTTGAACCAAATATAAAAATATGATATTCTCATCTTAAAATTTCTAAGAATTATTTATAATTTCTCCAACCCACACACTCTTAGTGTAATTTCTTTAGTATAGTAATCCAACAACATATTTTATTCTATACTTTTAAATATTAATAACTAATTGATAATAAAAAATAATACATTCTGATAATTCTCTAACATTCTTTCTCAAACAATATATATAAATTAAAATATATTTTTATTTTTACCTTCTATTTAAGTAAACATTAGTCAATTCTCTACGTTTTTCTTAATTAAAAGTGTTGACATCCTAGTATTAAAAAACAAAAGCCTCATATGAATGTGATTTTTTGGTTGACTTCATAGAAATGTAATATTTTCTTCTAAATTTTTTTAATCCTTTTCTTAAAAAGAATAAATTTTTACATATAATAATGTATAATAAT
>NC_029785.2:71279127-71281860 GCF_000816755.2 Arachis ipaensis | reverse complement strand
CACATAATAATATGGTTGATATCTGATCTGTTTTAAAAGAAATTGATAGTTTATCGAAATTGTGTGCAATCAAAGGTATTAATTAATCTTTGTCACTTAGAGTATTATTCTCATTGAATCTTAGTATGTAACCAGTTTAGAATATTATTGTCACCTATAATATTGTTATTAAAGGCGGAGAAACAAAAATACCAAGACAACGATGGTGGAAGAGTGGGGGCAAAACCGTACATTTGCACGTGGCATGTCTATATATACCTATCACTACGGGGGTTGAGAGTCCCAAACTCCCTCTTTCGCCATTACAACACCATTTTCCTCTTCTCTCCACCGTATCCAATTCCCTCTTCTTCTTCTTCCTCACACTTTCTCTCTTTCTCTCTCTCTCTCTCTCTTCCTTTTCTTTTTCTTTTGCTCTTTCTCTCAAATGGAAGAACAAGACAACAGAGAACTTGAGCTTCTACCGTCTTCGCGCGCCGATTCCTCTCTGCTCCGCTTCCGATCCACGGTTTCTTCGTCTTCGCTCGCGGAGGTAGCGCCTTCTGTGGACCTTCAGCTTTCGATAAGCGTGGGGCGTCCGACGGCGGCGGAGTGCGTGGTGCGGATGTGCGAGGGCGTGGAGGCGCTGAAGTGGGAGGCGGCGGAGCAAATCAGGCTGGCGGCGATGGAGAAGGCGTATGCGGAGCGGGTGAGGGAGCTCACGCGCCGGGAGATGGAGATGGCGCAGTCGGAGTTTGCGCGCGCCAGGCAAATGTGGGAGCGAGCAAGGGAGGAGGTGGAGAGTGCCGAGCGGATGAAGGAACGCGCCACCGCCCGCCTCGGCTCCTCTTCCTCCACCTCCTCCTCCTCTTCTGCTTTGGAGATCACGTGCCACTCGTGCCGGCAGAGGTTCAGGCCTGCCTGATCGCCCGGACACATGGATCCTCTTGTGTTCAAATTCTTTACACTTTTCGCACCCCAAAATACGTTATTCTATTAATTCTCATCACTGATCACTTTCATTTCTCATCTATATTATTGCTGCTTTTGTTACTTATCTGTCTTTTGTTGTGTTTCTAACCTACAATAAGGAAAATGAATTGAAATGACTTTGTTTCATAAGCAATAACTGAAAAAAATAATTAACCTCATTTTGTTATCTTTCTAATTTCATTTATTTTTGTTCATATGGTAGATGATGATGATGAGCTGGATCAGTAGTAAGTAACAGTAGTACTCGTATAATATTAATTTTGATGCATGTTTGATTATGACCAGCAATGATTTAGTTTTGATTATTGAGCTTTTTGTTATGGATGATACTGGAAGGAAGGACTTTATAAGCTTTTGATGAGACTCAAAAAAGCATATTATTATCTAAGAGAGTAAGAGATATGCTTTTCCGCTAGTTAGGACGTTTTTTTCCTTAGACATAAAAATAACATAAAATTAAAGTTTTTATATAGATGAATTTCATACATAACTTTACTGGTTCTCATGAAATCACGCGTGTTATTATTAGTTGTACCTTATTACCAAAGTGAAAAAAAAAATGTTGGTTTTTTGTGATTTGATTTGACAAGAACATGCCGCAGAATTTAATTAGTACATGCGTACGAGAAAGAGGGAATGATGAAATTCCAAGTTTGGTTCCGAAAATGTTATAATAATTATTATTTGGGTTGAGCGAATGGGGGTAAATGGAATAAATGAATTGATGAACACAAGTGGATGTGCTCGTGTTGAAGTAGTAGTACTATATAATACTCATATAGCACTAGTAGTACCCTCCTTGTTCTGTAGTTTTCAAAGATCTAGTTTATGCTCTCTCTCGAGGATTGCAACAAACATAGCGTCACTACTTTTTACGATCTTAAATCAAAATCATTATCGGATCAATGTTTTTCATCATTCTGCATATATCCTTAGCTACTACCCCATTCTTGGCATCTAGTTCAAATTTGTATATAAAAATAATTATTCATGTATTTCTTTTCAATGGTTTAAACTTTTAGAAAAAAAGTAATTTTATGATATAATATATCGATATAAGAATTTTAATAAAAAAAATATTTATACAAATTTCAAAAAGAAATTTAAAATTGTTGGTACAAACAGATTTATGATAATTAATAATAGTAATAGTAGTAACTTTTAACTCAGAACATATATTTATTGCTTACATATATTATGATGGGTCTAATCATATTAACGCCATGATTACTAATAGTATTAGTATTATTAGTTGGTAATATATATAATCCTTTAATTAAAAAGAAGAATAAAGATAGTAGAAGGCTTTGGAGAGTGAAGGAAGGATGAGTTAGAAATGGTGAAACAAGGGCCCTAGTTAGAACAAATGAATCAGTACAAAAAGCATATATAGTGTAACGCCAATCGCAAGACATAGGAGATATAGATATATTAAAATAGCTGTATCCACTTGTATTCAACTTCTTAACTTTTGCTCATCACAAACCAAACACCCACTATATCACTGTCCATAATATTATTGGATATGGATTATTATTACCGACTAAAAAGCAAAGCATCAATCAGAGCATTGATGAGGAGTAATAGTACAGTAGTGTGTGCTCCTGTTCACAGATATATGTTGCTAGATTATTCGAATCCATAAATCATTTGTATATTTTTTGTATTTCGGAAATTAAAACTTACACATACCTTTCCTTAATTGTAAACTAGCGTATTATCATTAATAGCTATATAGCCTCTTATGTTTGAGCAATGTTA
>NC_029785.2:71276464-71279059 GCF_000816755.2 Arachis ipaensis | reverse complement strand
GTAAAAATATTAATTAAAAAATGATATTGAATTATTAAATTAAAGATGTTAGATTATATATTAACTAAAAATATTAGTCAATAAGGGTTAGGTTAACAAAAATGGAAAGTATATCATTTTTTAAAAACGAAATTTTGAATTTAAATCTTACAAATAAATACTAAATATAACTTTAAAAATTACGTATAACGAAAATGAAAATATTTGGTAATCAAAGAAAATCAGTCAAAAACAGTCATAATTTGTCATATTTAGTATTCATTAATTGTTACGACAATTAATTAATACTAAATAAGACAAATTCTAACTATTTTTTTGTCTAAAGAAAAATATTTTAGAAACAAAAATTTAGTTACCAAATTATATATATAAAGCACTTTTCAATCTGGATTGTATATATTAGAGGATTAAGATTTTATAATTGAAAATGGATTAATTTAGATATTATTAAGCAATTTCAAGTACCAATTTAAATTAAATTCAAGTTTGGTATACATCAGTATACAGCTGGAATGTACATCATCAACGTTTAGATGACACTTCTGCAAGGGACTAACGACGATACACTTTTTCGAATTTCAGGGATTTGATTAGTTATTTTAAAAAATTGAGGACTAAATTGAATAGCGATTTGAAATTTAGGGATCATTTTGGGCATTTACTCATTAGATGAGGTATTACAACTTTTAGCTTTTATGATGCACATTGTAACGATTGCAATATAACAGTGCATATACCTAATAGGCTAATACCCTTTTTAATTCTGATACGATCGAAAAGTTTTCAAGTATACCGATACATCGTTATTTTAGTAATTTTTAATTATTAATTTTAATTATATATATTATATATTTTTTTATAATTAAGATTAACTATTAAAAATTACTGAAATATATCACTACTTGTAAGTACAGATATTTCGCTGAGTTGTCGTGTCTGTGTATCAGAGATATTTCGGATACGATACTCACCGACACTCGTCCAACACGTGTGTTTACTATGTCTAACTGTGTCTTAATAAAAAATAAAAATTTCTTCTCCAGATATGCTTAGATATACCTAAATACCATCACATCACATGTCAACATGTCCAATCTTATTCTTAACATATATTTTTAAAATAAATTTAGATATAATATATATTATTATTTATTAAAATAAAAAATATTTTATGGTAAGATATTACATTATTCGAATTACGCATGGGAAGTTCAATCACTCTGATTCGAATTATATGGTGAGCAATTTGAATTCTATACAATACTCTTCTGCCCATTCTTGATAGCTTATGAATATTTTTTAATAAATTTATTTTAATCATACCACAAAAAAATATTTTATTCTATATAAAATAATTTAAAAAATTGATTAAAAAATATTAGGAGTACTATAAAAATTTGTAATGTTCTAATGACTTAGGTAAATACATGCATGTACACAAATTTTAAATAAAATACTCTACATAGTCAATAATAATTTAGAAATTAAAAAAAATATTTTATTCCATCCAAAACAATTAAAAAATATATTTTATTCTATACAAAATAATTTAAAAAAAATGGCTTAAAAATGTTATGAGTATTATAAAAGTTTATAATATTCTAGTGATTTAGGTAAATACATGATAAAAATATATTTTCTTTAATTTTTAAATTATTATCGACTATGTAGAGTATTTTTTTAATGTCCTAAATCATTACAAATTTTTATAGTACTCCTAACATCTTTTAAGCCATTTTTTAAATTATTTTGTATAGAATAAAATATTTTTTTGTGGTATGATTAAAATAAATTTATTAAAAGATATTCATGAGCTATCAAGAATGGGCAGGAGAGTATTGTATAGAATTCGAATTGCTCACCGTATAATTCGAATCATGTAATATCTTACCATATAATTTAAAAAAATTATTAAAAAATATTTATGAGCTATTAAAAATGAACAAAAGAGTATTATATGGAATTCGAATTGATAGCTCATTAATATTTTAAAGAATTCTCGTAATTAAATATTTTGTTAGCTTTTTTTAATGCATGAAATAAAATATATATTTTTTTAATTTTAGATTATTATTTTTTAATAAATTTTTTAATAAATTATTAATTTTTTTTAATAAATGAAGGTGTAATTCGAATCAACCTGATTCGAATTATTGTATGTGTGAAATTCGAATCAGGTTGATTCAAATTAGTGTGTGTGTGAGTTTTGTGTATAATTCGAAGCAACATGATTCGAATTATGTGTAGATCAAATTCGAATTTAGTTGATTCGAACTACATATAAACATGCATTGATTGATTTATGAAATAATTTTTGGTTTGGCGGATCTGTGTAATTTTTTACTCCCGTTAGCTTAATATAGTGATTTGCCCTAATTTATAATTGGCCAAGTAATTAATTAACTCGTTCGTTTAAACAAATGTTCGAAGCTCGAATCACGTTTTATATATACAGGAATTTATTGGGAAGCAACAAATTCTTAAATATAGTTTCGATCTATATCAAATTAGTTTTTGACTTGTCAAATTAGAAAATGCTGTAAAAAAAAAAAAAAGTTAACTCTGTATTTTTCAATTTTAAATACTAAATTTGAT
>NC_029785.2:71274757-71275440 GCF_000816755.2 Arachis ipaensis | reverse complement strand
ATAATATAAAAATAAAATAATAATCTAAATGATTGACTAATAATATTAATAAAAAGTGTTATCCCAGCCATCTATATTTATAATTGTAAATCACAGTTTAAAACACAATTATGATTCTTACATCTATCTCATTGGATAACAATAAGATTGTGTGTTATAATTTGCTATACTATACAACACAAAGATAATATCAATAACAGTACTTACAAAATTAGCTTGATATGTCAGCAACCATTGCAAGTAACATAACACTCGGATACAGTTAAAAGTGTCATGGGTTGGCACAATAATACAGTAGCCAATTTGATTCTATATTATTATCAGCTGAAACGAAATTATTAACTTTTTTATTTTTTAAAAAACAAAAAAAGCATCCAGTGGGGCTTGATCATAGACTTTGGGGACAAAGTATGTTTAAAAGAGAAGGCATGAAGTCACAATCTTGATTATTTAAGAACATTTGAACCCAGCTTCTAATTTAGTTCAATATCTATATTAATGTATCTCAATCTATATAGTAATTTTAACGAGAATATTATTTCCTGATCGTGAATTGGCTTACTAACCACTAGTGGTCACTTCTACCAACTATTCATTAATCGACTTGCTTCAAAAGAAAGTTTCTGTAATTTTTCAAAAATATTTTAGTAAATCTCAAATTAATTAATCACAATTAATAACTA
>NC_029785.2:71271996-71274751 GCF_000816755.2 Arachis ipaensis | reverse complement strand
GAAGACAGAAATAAAATAAAACTCTTTAAAAAAAAAATTATTTTTTGAAGAGTCAAACTTGAGTCAACTTTATTGAATAGAAAAGGTTTTGCATGTTGCTGCAGCTTTAATTGAACAACGCCTAGTTACAACTTTTATTTATTTATTTATTTTTGCTTCTCAAAGGATGTAGGATTTTGAAAAAATGATCCCCCTTTCCAGTTGTAGGGTACAAGAAATCGATATTTCCTTCTTTTTTTTTTTTCCTTCCCTTTTTTCCTTTCTTTCCAATTTAATTTCCGAACGCCACCTATATGGAACCCTACTGTTCTACATATATCGTAGGAGTTGTATCACTCACTCGTTATCTTCATCAAAATAAATTCTTTTGTCGTGAGCTGGCACTAAAAACTTCCATATATGATCATATAATTGAAGATTGGAGAAAACATTCTACGAAAAGTTAAAAGTTTTAAGTATCTTGGGTGCATCATACAGGATAATGGAGAGATTGAACAGGATGTAAATCATAGGATCCAAGTAAGCAGGTTGGTCAAAATGGCGGAGTGCATCTGGTTTTATATGCGACAAAAAGTGCCTTTAAAACTTAAAGGTAAATTCTATCGCACCGCTATAAGACCAGCTATGCTGTATGGTACGGAGTGTTGGGCGGCTAAAGGGGAGCACGAACATAAGCTGAGTGTGGCAGAGATGAAGATGTTGAGATGGATGAGTGGTCATACGCGATTGGATAAAATAAGGAATGAAAATATAAAGGAGAGAGTTGGAGTAGCACCCATTGTGGAAAAGATGGTTGAATCGCGTCTCAAGTGGTTTGGACATGTGAGAAGAAGACCGATAGAACATCCAGTCAGGAGGGTGGATGAGATGGAAGATGGACAAAGGGCGAAAGGCAGAGAAAGACCTAAGAAGACCATCCATGAGGTAGTCAAACGAGATCTACATGTAAACGGTTTCTCTGTAGACATGATACATGACAGAGCACAATGGCATCATTTGATTTATGTAGCCGACCCCACTTAGTGGGACAAGACTTTGTTGTTGTTGTATTAAAAAAAATGCCAATTATTTTAGACCATATATTAGAGCCATTATGATTGATCTAGCAGTCTAGCTATAATGATAAGGAGTTTTGGTAGCATGCATGAAGTCTTAGGTCGTTCCTCGCATGTCGTCAAGTATATATATATATAGGATATAAGAGTAATTTGGTGTCCAACTTTTTTTTCTAAAATATCCTTCAATATATATAATCTATAAAAAAAATTTGTTATTTTCATACCCTATAAAAAATTTGCCGAGAACCGTTGGATTTACGGACAAAATTATTTAAAAATTTTGTCAATAAATTTATTACTGATAGATTTAGTGTCAAACAAAATCAGATAATAAAATCTTAGCCGACAATTTGTTACTATCGGATTATAAAATTCGACCGAAAGAGAAATTATTGGTGGATTTGAATAATTGATTGGTAAAATTATGAAGGTTGTTATCATTGAAATTTTTTTTACAGTAATTTTAGCGCCATGTATTATGGGTTCGTGTTCTATTATCATTGGATTTAAAATATTATTTTATATTAATTAAATTAAAACTTATCGGTAAATTTACTGATAGTAAATCTGACAATAATCATAAATTTTATTATTTTTTTGAACTTGTTAAAACTTAATTTTTATCATCAATATATCAATAATTAATAGTCAAATCCCCATTAGTAAAAATCAAGTAGTATTTTAAATAAAAGTCAAAGTTACAAAAATGGAATCGATCAAGTGATAGGCTCAATAGTTCAATGGTTCAATTGAAATTGAACTGTGATTAAATTGATTTCATTAAATGATAAGCACATAATATTCACCACCAAAAAAAACCAGGATAACGAACAAGTTTTCAAATTTAACTAATATGAAACTAGTCTAATTTGGTTTGTATAGTTCATAAAAGGTTTCAAGACACTTATTTTTCTAGAACACAAGATTTGAACTAATTCAACCAACCGAAACATTAACACACCTTTAATTTGTATTGTATCAAAATTCAGATAATTATTTACCAGAATTACCACAACTATTCAAATAATCAAAGAGATAAAATATATATGTATATATACCAAGTTGAGAATGAGGGAGTTAAAGACACGAAAGAATAAGTCACACATAAGAATCATAAGCATAAGTAAACAAGAACAATTGGCCTAACAATTCGTTTGCACTTGTCCCAGTTAGTATCAACTTAAATCTCTCAGCAAAATTCAACACTTTCATAAACATCTTAAACCATCTTATTTCACTTCAAACTCCATTATTACTATTACTAATTTACTATTATTATTAACAACCAACAATAAACATCACAAATTTGATTATTAATTTAATTTTATCAACAATCAAATAAACAGTATCACAAAATCAGATTACAAATTTATTTGAGTTTAGTTTAACCTTTAATTTTAAAAATAAAATAAATGAAATCATAAAAAAAAGGAAAAGAACAAAAACAGTGGTAAAGATTATAGTGAAGCAAGTAAAACCATAGCAGAGAGGCAAGCAGAATGGCAGCGTCCCTCAAAGAAGCAAGCAGCGACGTCACTCACGATCGAGAACGGCGAGGCGAGCAGAGACGACGACAGAGTACACCTTCGCGGCGGGAGACGCCAATAGCTCCAAGCAAGCCTTCGTGCGACGTCGAGGAGAAGAGGATCGAGGAGAAGCGAGCAACCTTCCACAGTGCGACCGACGGCGACAACTCC
>NC_029785.2:71263345-71271949 GCF_000816755.2 Arachis ipaensis | reverse complement strand
TATCACTGAATCAGAAAAAATCCAGCCTGTTCTGGCGGTTCACCAGTTAACTGTCGGTTCTTTCGGTTCTTGAGCCAGTTTTTTACAGAGCAGTTCTTCACATCAATCAAACTAGACAGATGACAAGTTTCCAATTAACTTGATCGAACCGGCCGGTCCAGTTCGATTGTCAAAACACTAATAAAAATAGTCAACTATAATGTTAAATAACAACGATACAGAACAAAAAGTTAAACAGATAAAATACTGTCAAACAAAGCAAAACAAAACCCTAATCACAATGGGTCCTAATAATCATCGTCATCGTCATTCCCCTGGTCCTGCTGGGATAACGGTCTAGGTGATGGCATCGGTGCCTGTCCTGGTGCCTGTGCAAAGGACGATCGCGAGGAGCCCCCGCCAGCAGTGGCGTTGCGCATCTCTGCATTGCGAGCATTCCTTTCTACTATGCGTGCGATGAGCTCGTTATACCTTTCCTCACCCAGATGCAGCTGGTAACCCTTGTCCTATAGGCTCTAAATGAGGCTGCAAACCTGCTCTCGCAAATCAACGTCATTGGGATCTACAAGACTCGTGGCTAAGGCGGACGAAGCCCTCAGAGTGGAGGTGTGTAGGTTGCTGAAGGTTGCGCATCCCCTTATTATTCCGTAATTTTTCAGCAAATAAGAGTTTCAAAAAGGCGCTATTAGGCAACATTCTCCCACTTCTATCCTAAAACTATATTCTAGAAAAAGTAAGTCTGACATAAAACTTAAATAATTTAACATGTTTAGAGACAGAAAACTAATCTCGATATTGCACGAACAATCCTCGTATGTATTAGCACGAACAATCCACGTTTAGTTTAAACGAAGTTAAAAAAAAATCCTAAAACAAAAATAAATTAAAATTAGTAAAATATAAAAATTATTAAATAAAAAAATGATAACAAAAAAAATTATGCATACTTTCTCTCAAATGCAATTAAACAAATATTAAATATTAACATTTTAATTTAACAAACAATATCAAACGTATGTCAGACTTTAATCACAATGTTTCAATAATGTTTCCTCAGTCAAATTAAAATTTTTTAACAATGATACAAATGTTCAGTTTGGATAAACAGATTAATTAAGTTCCTTTTAAAAAAATAGTTTAAACAATAAATAGCTATATTAAAAGTAACTTATAAATAAGTTATTTTATGTTTGGATTTTTAGTTCTAAAAGTACTTATTTTAAAAAAAATTTGATAAAAAGTAGCAGTATTATGAGAGAAATAATTTCTTTTAACTTTTCTATAAATTTCTAAATAGCTTCTTAAAAATGTGCAATTTAATTTTAAAAATTGTACCAAATATTAATACTACTACTTTTTATAAGTCAAAAACTCAAATAAAATTATTTTTAAAACTTTTCAAACGAACTCAAAATTTAATTTGGACTTGGTACAAATGAAACTTTTTCAACAACGGTGCATTTTGTATATGTAATTTAATTAAAAAAAAATATTAACAAAACTTAATTTAATTACCTCACTTCTTATTAGTTAAGTTATGTATTGAAATAAATTAAAGCTTCTGTTATTATCCCAAAATGACTGCATTTAGAAACATCTGTTACTATACATGTTTTTGTGCCGAAAATGTTTGACAACAAAAAAAAAAAGTCAAAAACAGTTATAATTTACCTTATTTAATATTTATTAATTGTTACCATCAATCATCAAACGCAAGGAATAATTAAATGTTTCCTTAAATAAACTAATGCAATTATAAGAGAATAGTTAATTTAATGTTAAGGGTAATGCTAGGATAATCTAAAAAAATTCATTCATGTATATGATTCAACCTCAATGATCATAATTATTTCTACTAAAATATAACATTTATATTATCAAATTTCTAATAAATCAAATTACTCAATAAAATTAAACTAAAATAAACAAAATATTTACTTTGCACATAAAAAAAATCTAAATAGATAACATCCATAGACGACCATTAAATTTGATCAAAACAACTATATTATCATTCAGTTGTTAAAATCAGCACATTAACACTTCACTTCAAAATCTTTAATTTTAAAAATCCAAATAAAAAAAAGTATATCGACAGACATTAATTTAACATTAATCAGTATCTACAATTTAAATAGACATATATATATATATATATACAATAAATCCAAAGTTCAAAGTATTTATATTGTTTTGGCGTGATAGCAATAACGACGGTGTAGTGGTGGCGGTGGTAGTGCAGTGACCGAACGGGCTGGTGGTTCAGAAAGGGGTTAGTTTTTATTTAAAAAAAATAAAAAATGGAAAGAAATAGAGAGACGGATAATGACAATCTATTTGGAGGAGGAAGAAGGGATGCAGCTCCAGCGATAGAACGGAGCAATGACACCCATGACAGCGATTGAGAAGTAGTTCCGTTTCATACGACAAAATGAGATCTAGCTGAATCTACAGAGTCATTGAAGGAGAATGGAGGTGACCGCCGTTAGCGGAGGTTGGCCGGAGGGGAGAGAGGAGAATGGTGGAGAGAGAAGGGGCTTTGAAAGTGACGGGAGAGAGCTGCACATTTTGAATTTAGGGCAACATTATCATCGGATTTAGTCACCCATCCGACGATAATAAATTCATAGTTACCAAAACGTAGTATTCCACTAATTAGGATAAATCCGACCCTAATTTTTGCATCTTTTTTTTTATTTTCTCCTTTCAATTATTACTAGCGAATTTACCGTTAGAAACCAAAATTCGTCGGTAATAATCTGCCTTGATGAATTTATTACTTTAACTGCCGGTAAATCTAATAATAAAATCGTCACTAAAATGCGACGCTAAATTCAAAGGTATTTAATATTTTTTTTTGGGTGATATCTTGCACCCAAAACCTCTTATGTAAGTTATAATTTATAAACAACTTTTCATCATCTTAATTAATTTTATTTTCATGAGCTTTTAGCACATACTTAATATATAAAAAGTGGATATATAATTGGCCGATACTCGTAAACAATTGGACCAAAACAAATTAAGTCAACCCGTTTGACAAATCTAACAATGCGTATTCATAGAAAGATTAATTCTTATTATCAACTCCTTAACTAAAAAAGTATGATCTGAATTGAGAAATTAGTTTGTAATTTCTTCTTCCGAAATACTGACCTAATTAAATATTATACTCTCTCTCTCACAGACACAAATATATGAGCATGAACAGAATTGTATGTCCTTTAATTTCCTTTATATATATAATTTCAAATCATATATTCTCTCATTTTAAATTGAATAAAATCATGCAACAAATTGAAATGGTTCAATTATGATTTTATCAAAACTTAAAATCAAGTTTAAAACTCATCCTAAAAATTTAGCATTTTAAAAAATTAAATAAATAACATTTATAAAAAGTTGCCTAAAATTATTTATAACTAAAAATTTTAGAAGAAATTTTTAATTATATTCCCACCAATTATTTTCCCTATCAAACAACTTAAAAAAAAACATTTGTTTCTCAGTTCATTTGAAATTGAAAGAGCCCTAAGCCTTAAATTACCAAGCCCCTGAAGCCAATAATACACCCACACACAAACCCTTTCTCTCCGTTCTCCATTACCAGCTCCAATAATCGACGACGCTAACGGCGACAGCAGCTCGACACACGGTGCCCTCCTCCACAGCAACGGCGCTCTCCTCCGCGGCGACGGCGCGGTGCTCTTCTCCACGCAGGCTTCTCGATGGCGACGGCACGGTACACTCCTCGTTCTACGCCAAACCTCCACCGGTGAGAAACCCCTCTCCCTACTCTTCTTCTCCTTCTCCCTCTTCTTCTCTTTTCTCGCATCCTCCTCTTTGCGAACCAGAGATGTAAAAACCGTAGCCACCTCTATTCCGCTGGCGAGCTTTGATGTATCACGGCGACCACCTCAACTGGTCTATTGCTCTGGCAACACGGCAACCACCCCTCAGGTGCAACCTCATCACCCCTGCCTTCTTGTTCTGTTCTTTAATTTTCAGGTTTTTGCAAAAACCCATTTTACTGTTCTCTGATTTAACTCATTATATTTTAGTTAGATTTCAATTTTTACTTAATAATTTTATTTAGTCAAACTTATTTTGGCTGATTAGGTTACTTTAAAATTAGGATTTTTTTATCAGCATTTGTCTTAGTTCATAGCTAATTAAGCATGCTATTATGATTCTTGAGTCTGGAATTTTAATTTGTTTGGACTGGCTTGATTGATATTTTGTTGAATTTCAAGTTTTTCACTGCTTTTCAGTAGGATTCAACTTAAAGGAAAAAGAACAAGAAAGAAGGAACAAAAAGAGCAGTTTGAGACACTATTAAAATTTTAATTCAAGGTGTCTGTTTTTTTCTTTAGTTTTCTTTTGAGTGCTATTTGATATCATATATATCATCATTGTTGTCTTGTAGGGAGATGCTGATGTAATATGTAGTGGAGCTTGGAAATTCTGGCCGCTGGAGCTTATGGCTTGTGTCAATTTTGACCGAAAGTGTTTTTATGGGGTGCTAAACCTTCTGAGGTATTCTAATATTTTTGAGGTATGTGAAAATTTTACATAGGACTTGTGTAACTGTGTTTTAAATTGTAAGATAACTTTCTAGAGGTTTCTTAGTCATGGCATGGTGATTAATTGGCATGTTCATTGGTTTCAACTAGCCATAGGTTTGTTGCTAGTTATTTACTATTAAATTGTTTGGATTTAAAAAATCCATTTTATAATTTGAATACTAAATGGATGATTAAGTCTCATTTTTTCTATTTTTTTAATTTAAAAAAGTATTGCAAAGTCTCATGCTATTTATTCTCACAAATACCTTCTTTGTATATTAGCTTAACATTCGCTTAGAATGAAGATGTGGTGGAACATTTCTTCTTCAGAAATGGAACAAATCGATGAAGGTGTGATGAGCGGATAATTTATACGCTTTTTGGCATTGTTTTTAGTATGTTTTTAGTAGGATCTAGTTACTTTTAGGGATGTTTTCATTAGTTTTTATGTTAAATTCACATTTCTGGACTTTACTATGAGTTTGTGTATTTTTCTGTGATTTCAGGTATTTTCTAGCTGAAATTGAGGGACTTGAGCAGAAATCAGATTCAGAGGTTGAAGAAGGACTGCTGATGCTGTTGGATTCTGACCTCCCTGCACTCAAAATGGATTTTATGGAGCTACAAAACTCAAAATGGCGCGCTTCCAATTGCATTGGAAAGTAGACATCCAGGACTTTCCAGCAATATATAATAGTTCATACTTTGCCCAAGTTTAGACGATGCAAACTGGCGTTCAACGCCAGCTCTCTGCCCAATTCTGGAGTTCAGCGCCAGAAAGGGATCAAAAACTAGAGTTGAACGCCAGAAATGGATCAAAACCTGGCGTTCAACTCCACAAATGGCCTCTGCACGTGGAAAGTTAAAGCTCAGCCCAAGCACACACCAAGTGGGCCCCGGAAGTGGATTTATGCATCAATTACTTACTTTTGTAAACCCTAGTGACTAGTTTATTATAAATAGGACTTTTTACTATTGTATTAGTCATCTTTGGACGCCTGGTTCTTAGATCAGAGGGGCTGGCCATCTCGGTCATGCCTGGACCTTTCACTTATGTAATTTTAACGGTAGAGTTTCTACACTCCATAGATTAAGGTGTAGAGCTCTGCTGTTCCTCAAAGATTAATGCAAAGTACTACAGTTTTCTATTCAATTCATCTTATTTCGCTTCTAAGATATTCATTCGCACTTCAACCTGAAGGTGATGAACGTGACAATCATCATCATTCCCTATGAATGCGTTCCTGACAACCACTTCCGTTCTACATTAGATTGAATGAGTATCTCTTAGATCTCTTAATCAGAATCTTCGTGGTGTAAGCTAGAATGATGGCGGCATTCAAGAGAATCCGGAAGGTCTAAACCTTGTCTGGTCATGTTATAAGTTTGGTGTCAATTGCATGTGCATCTTGCATTTCTTCGAAAATTCATGCATTCATAGTGTTCTTCATGATCTTCAAGTTGTTCTTGGTAAGTCTTCTTGTTTGATCTTTGCATTTGCATGTTTTGTGTCTTTTCTTGTTTTTCATATGCATTTTTGAATTCTTAGTGCTTAAGCATTAAAGAATTCTAAGTTTGGTGTCTTGCATGTTTTCTTTGCATTAAAAATTTTTCAAAAATAATTTCTTGGTGTTCATCTTGATCTTCATAGTGTTCTTGGTGTTCATCTTGACATTCATAGTATTCTTGCATGCATTCATTGCTTTGATTCACAACTTTCATGCATTGCATCATTTTTCTTGTTTTTCTCTCTCATCATAAAAATTCAAAAATAAAAAAAATATATCTTTCCCTTTTTCTCTCTCAAAATTTCGAAAATTAGATTTGACTTTTTCAAAAATTTTTAAAATCTAGTTGTTTTTATGAGTCAAATCAAATTTTCAATTTAAAAATCTCATCTTTTCCAAAATCTTTTTCAAAAATCAAATCTTTTTCATTTTTCTTAGTTATTTTCGAAAATTACAAAAATATTTTTTCAAAAATATTTTCTTAATTTTATCTCATAATTTTCGAAAATAACAATAACAATTAATGTTTTGATTAAAAAATTTCAAGTTTGTTACTTACTTGTTAAGAAAGATTCATACTTCAAGTTCTAGAATCATATCTTGTGATTTCTTGTGAATCAAGTCATTAATTGTGATTTTAAAAATCAAATCTTTTTCAAAACTAATTTCTATCATATCTTTTCAAAAATATCTTCTTATCTCACCTTTTTCAAAAATTTGATTTCAAAATATCTTCTCTAACTTCCTAACTTCTTATCTTTTCAAAATTTGTTTCAACTAACTAACTAACTTTTTGTTTGTTTCTTATCTTTTTCAAAACTACCTAACTAACTCTCTCTCTCTCTAATTTTCAAAAATATCTTCCCCCTTTTTCAAAAATTTCTTTTTTATTATTTTATTTTTTTATTTTTATTTTCAAAAAACCACTAACCTTTTTCAAAAACTATTTTCAAAAATCAACTAACTCTTTTTCAAAAATTATTTTCGAAATTTTCCCTCTCTCATCTCCTTCTATTTATTTATTCATCTACTAACACTTCATCTCACCCAAATTCGAACCCCCTCTTCCATCTGTGTTCGAATTTCTCTTCTTCTTTTCTACTAACAATAAGGAACCTCTTTACTGTGACATAGAGGATTCCTCTTCTTTTCTTTTTCTCTTCTCTTTCTTATGAGCAGGGACAGAGAAAAAGGCATTCTTGTTGAAGCTGATCCAGAACCTGAAAGAACTCTGAAGAGGAAATTAAGAAAAGCTAAATTACAACAATCCAGTGTCAACTTGATTGAAAATTTCGAACAAGTAAAGGAGATGGCAGCCGAACCCAACAACAATGCAAGGAGAATGCTTGGTGACTTTACTGCACCTAATTCCAATTTACATGGAAGAAGCATCTCCATTCCTGCCATTGGAGCAAACAACTTTGAGCTGAAACCTCAATTAGTTTCTCTGATGCAGCAGAACTGCAAGTTTCATGGACTTCCATCTGAAGATCCTTTTCAGTTCTTAACTGAATTCTTGCAGATATGTGATACTGTTAAGACTAATGGAGTAGATCCTGAAGTCTACAGGCTCATGCTTTTCCCTTTTGCTGTAAGAGACAGAGCTAGAGTGTGGTTGGACTCTCAACCCAAAGACAGCCTGAACTCTTGGGATAAGCTGGTCACGACTTTCTTAGCCAAGTGACAAACCCCATTTGTAGGGTTTATCTTGTATTGAATTTAGGAGATTTTATCACCTTTTACCCACATTTATTCAATGAAATAGCATGGTTTTGTATATTCTCCTTTAATTGTGCTTAAGAATTAGTTTACTTTCTTACCATTTATCTTTCATGCTTCATATCAAAACCCCAAATATAACTCACAACCGATAACAAGACACTCCATTACAATTCCTAGGGAGAACGACCCAAGGTCCAATACTTCGGTTTATAAATTTTAGGGGTTTGTACTAGTGACAAACAACTTTTTGTATGAAAGGATTAGTGATTGGTTTAGAAACTATACTTGCAACGAGAATTCATTTGTGAAATTCTATACCATCAAAAATCCGTTCATCACCAAGTTCTTTCCTCCTCAAAAGCTGAGCAAGCTTAGAGTGGATGTTCAAACCTTCAGACAGAAAGAAGGTGAATCCCTCTATGAAGCTTGGGAAAGATACAAACAGTTGACCAAAAAGTGTCCTTCTGACATGCTTTCAGAATGGACCATCCAGGATATATTCTATGATGGTCTGTCTGAGTTATCTAAGATGTCATTGGATACTTCTGCAGGTGGATCCATTCACCTAAAGAAAACGCCTGCAGAAGCTCAAGAACTCATTGACATGGTTGCTAATAACCAGTTCATGTACACTTCTGAGAGGAATCCTGTGAATAATGGGACGCCTATGAAGAAGGGAGTTCTTGAAGTTGATACTCTAAATGCCATATTGGCTCAGAATAAAATATTGACTCAGCAAGTCAATATGATCTCTCAGAGTCTGAATGGAATGCAAGCTGCATCCAACAGTACTTAAGAGGCTTCTTATT
>NC_029785.2:71256969-71263015 GCF_000816755.2 Arachis ipaensis | reverse complement strand
AAGCATGAAAAGCTTCTCTCAAAGCAGAGTCAACCCAAGCCCCCACAGTCAAACTCTAAGTTTGGTGTTGGGAGGCCACAAACAAACTCTAAGTTTGGTGTTGAACTCCCATATCCAAACTCTAAGTTTGGTGTTGGAGAGTTTCAACAATGCTCTGAACATCTGTGAGGCTCCATGAGAGCCCACTGTCAAGCTATTGACATTAAAGAAGCGCTTATTGGGAGGCAACCCAATTTTTATTTATCTAATAATATTTTTCTTAGTTATATGTCTTTATAGGTTCATAATCATGTGGAGTCACAAAATGAATATAAAAATTGAAAACGGAATCAAAAACAGCAGAAGAAAAATCACACCCTGGAG
Organism: Arachis ipaensis; assembly: GCF_000816755.2. Classification (NCBI taxonomy): domain Eukaryota; kingdom Viridiplantae; phylum Streptophyta; class Magnoliopsida; order Fabales; family Fabaceae; genus Arachis; species Arachis ipaensis. The sequence goes on along the minus strand of NC_029785.2, from coordinate 71,262,652 downwards.
GAGCATCTGCCTGGCGTTCAACGCCAGAACAGAGCATGGTTCTGGCGCTGAACGCCCAAAATGGGCAGCATCCTGGCGCTGAACGCCCAGAACAAGCATGGTTCTGGCGTTCAACGCCAGAAATGGCAACAAATGGGCGTTGAACGCCCAAAATGGGCACCAACCTGGCGCTGAACGCCCAGAGTTGTGTGCAAAGGCATTTTACATGCCTAATGGGTGCAGGGATGTAAATCCTTGACACCTCAGGATCTGTGGACCCCACAGGATCATCTCAGGATCTGTAGACCCCACAGGATCATCTCAGGATCTGTGGACCCCACAGGATCCCCACCTACCTCCACTCAACTCTTCTCAATCACCTCTTCACCACTCACATCCATCCACTCTTCCCCATAAACCTACCTCATAAACTCCACCTACCTTCAAAAATTCAAAACCAATTTCCCACCCAAACCCACCCATATGGCCGAACCTTAACCCCCCCTCCCTTCCCTATATAAAGCCCTCCATTCTTCATCAAATTCACACAACACACCCCTCTACACCCTTCTTGGCCGAAACATTTCCCACTCTCCCTCTCCTCCATCTCTTCTTCTTCTTCATCTATTCTTTCTTTTATCTGAAAAGGTTCACCCAATTATGTGTCTGTGGCATTTATGTATCCGGTGGTAATACTGGAAAACAAAGTGCTTAGGGCCACGACCAAGACTCATAAAATAGCTGTGTTCAAGAATCATCATACTGAACTAGGAGAGTCAATAACACTACCTGAACTCTGAGTTCCTATAGATGCCAATCATTCTAAACCTCCATGGATAAAGTGAGATGCCAAAACTATTCAAGAGGCAAAAAGCTATAAGTCCCGCTCATATGATTGAAGCTATGTTTCATTGATAGTTTGGAATTTATAGTATATTCTCCTCTTTTTATTCTATTTGATTTTCAGTTGCTTGGGGACAAGCAACAATTTAAGTTTGGTGTTGTGATGAGCGGATAATTTATACGCTTTTTGGCATTGTTTTTAGTATATTTTTAGTAGGATCTAGTTACTTTTAGGGATGTTTTCATTAGTTTTTATGTTAAATTAACATTTCTGGACTTTACTATGAGTTTGTGTGTTTTTCTGTGATTTCAGGTATTTTCTGGCTGAAATTGAGGGACTTGAGCAGAAATCAGATTCAGAGGTTGAAGAAGGACTGCTGATGCTGTTGGATTCTGACCTCCCTGCACTCAAAATAAATTTTCTGGAGCTACAGAACTCAAAATGGCACGCTTCCAATTGCGTTGGAAAGTAGACATTCAGGGCTTTCCAGAAATATATAATAGTTCATACTTTGCCCAAGTTTAGATGACACAAACTGGCGTTCAACGCCAGCTCTCTGCCCAATTCTGGAGTTCAGCGCCAGAAAGGGATAAAAAACCAGAGTTGAACGCCAGAAATGGATCAAAACCTGGCGTTCAACTCAACAAATGGCCTCTGCACGTGGAAAGTTAAAGCTCAGCCCAAGCACACACCAAGTGGGCCCCGAAAGTGGATTTATGCATCAATTACTTACTTCTGTAAACCCTAGTGACTAGTTTATTATAAATAGGACTTTTTAATATTGTATTAGTCATCTTTGGACGCCTGGTTCTTAGATCAGAGGGGCTGGCCATCTCGGCCATGCCTGGACCTTTCACTTATGTAATTTTAACGGTAGAGTTTCTACACTCCATAGATTAAGGTGTAGAGCTCTGCTGTTCCTCAAAGATTAATGCAAAGTACTACAGTTTTCTATTCAATTCATCTTATTTCGCTTCTAAGATATTCATTCGCACTTCAACCTGAAGGTGATGAACGTGACAATCATCATCATTCCCTATGAACGTGTGCCTGACAACCACTTCCGTTCTACATTAGATTGAATGAGTATCTCTTAGATCTCTTAATCAGAATCTTCGTGGTGTAAGCTAGAATGATGGCGGCATTCAAGAGAATCCGGAAGGTCTAAACCTTGTCTGTGGTATTTCGAGTAGGATTCAATGAATGAATGACTGTGACGAGCTCCAAACTCACGATTGCTGGGCGTAGTAACAGACGCAAAAAGAATAGTAAATCCTATTCCAGCATGATCGAGAACCGACAGATGAATAGCCGTGCCGTGACAGGGTGCGTTGACCATTTTCTCTGAGAGGATAAGATGAAACCATTGACAAAGGTGATGCCTCCAGACGATTAGCCGTGCTGTGACAGGGCATTTGGATCATTTTCCCGAGAGAAGACCGAAAGTAGCCATTGACAATGGTGATGTATCACATAAAGCCAGCCATGGAAAGGAGTAAGACTGATTGGATGAAGATAGCAGGAAAGCAGAGGTTCAGAGGAACGAAAGCATCTCTATTAGCTTATCTGAAATTCTCACAAATGATTTACATAAGTATTTCTATCCTTGTTTTATTAATTGTTTTCGAAAACACCATTATCAATTTATATCTGCCTGACTGAGATTTACAAGGTGACCATAGCTTGCTTCATACCAACATTCTCCGTGGGATTCGACCCTTACTCACGTAAGGTATTACTTGGACGACCCAGTGCACTTGCTGGTTAGTTGTGCGAAGTTGTGAACCATGGTATTGGCATCATGTGTTTGGCGCCATTACCAGGGAAAGAAAGAGCGATGAATTTTACATAATCAAAGTGTAATCACAATTTCTGCGCACCAAGGTGCCATTTCAGAATGCTGTTGATTAAGTTTGGTACCTTTTCTCAGATCTGAATCTCCATTCTGTTGAGTTGGATCATCGCAAAGTTGTAAAGGAAGGTCAGTTGGTGGAACCTCACTCAGCATAACCATGAATGAATGAATGTTAGAACTTTTTTTTGCCTTGTTTATTATGCTAATGCTAATTTTGTGCACTTGTTATTATTATGTATCTATGTTAGTGCTGTATTTTAAGAACTAAGAAAGACAATGTTAGTGCTTCTCATAACGTAAATAGTTTTCGCAATTTCTATCTTCATGTGCATACGTAATATATTGAACTATCCTTGCTGCTCTTAACATTATTGAAATTCTGTGGATCCTGTTCTTGTTGCTCATAAGATATTCTTTATGTTACTATCAATTTGTTTATGTTTCAATTTGTTGACGGCAATGGTGTTTTTTGAAAAGGGTCATCTGAATGGGATTGTGTATTGAGCTTTTTTGTTCGAGTTAGTTTTTATTCATATTTTTGTCAGAAATTAAAAGCTTGTTAAGTTTTTTAAATAAAATTACTAAATTGATGACAAATAAAATTTTAAATAAATACATGTTCAGTTTTTATGATGTTGGTAGGAAAATGTAAAGAATTTTCTTATCTTGGATTTGCTGTTTTATGATGCTTTTGCACATTTACTTTGATTCATGATTTTGTAGGGTTGGTATTTTATGATACGAAGATGTTTAAGATTTTAGGTTAATAGGTTACTTGTTGTTTGGTCACTGGTGAGTATGGTTGGACTATAAACATGGAGAGAATTATAAAAGCTTGGGCTTTGAGAGACTAACATGACTGGCTACATGTCTAACAAAAAGAATATGGAGATCAACCCTAACAATGGCATTATGGAAAAATTGACGAAGAGAACGGAAGTTGATGAAATTGGGCATTTACTTTTATTTTTTGTCAAAGTTTATGAGAAATTATGTTTTTTTTGTTGTTGTTTAGTTATGTGTATTTTTATTTGAATTGGCAACTGTATATGTATTTAAAATTTATTTAGTTGAATTTGAAATAACTTTTTAATTTAATATATATGCAATATATTAGCTTATTAACTTATTTTTTTTCTATCTATTAAATTTAGTTTAAATAGTTAAATTTTATTAAAGTGTGCTATATATCCTTTGAAAAAAATAATCTTAAATAAATTTAGATAAGTGTTGCTATAGATATCTAAAAAGGCAACACAGAAAAATAACCAGAAAAATTTATATAAGTGTTGCTTTAGGTATATGAAAAAGTAACTTAAAAAAATTTATACAAGTGTTGCTTTATATATTAGAAAATATAACTCATAAAAAGTGTTGTAATAAAGTAGTTTTTTTATGTGTTGTGTTTGGGTCATCTAAGGCAACCCTCATATGAAGTTGTTTTTTTTAGTAGAAAAGGCAATGTTTTTTAAATGTTACCACAAAAAGGGTTTCCTTTTATTCCAAAACACGTTGTCTTAGACCAAAGGTAACGGCCGTATAGCCAACCCCTAAAAAGCGTTGCGTTTTGTTAAAAGGTGTTGCCTTTGATCAAAGGCATCACTTTTTCTTATTATAGGCAACGTTTTTGAAGGATTACCTCAACTCGAATTTGTTGTAGTATATTGACTTATTCGAACTATTATTATTAATATTCTATTATATATTACTAATTTTACAATCAAAATATGCCACATATCACTTTTTTATTGCAATTAAAATTAAATCTTTTCTTTTAAAATTAAAGAGTTCTCCCCTCCTCTCTCTCCCTTTCTCTATCTCTCTTATTTCTTCACTCACTCTATTTCTCTTATATATCATTGTCAAGACTAATTACGAATTTGACGAAATTATTCAAACACAAAAAAAATTAGTGAATTGTGGATTGTGGCCATACTTACTAGTTACGATTATTGCCAACAAAATTTTACAGCGAATATAAAAATTAAACTCATATTAAAGATATATTTGGATTGACGAACAAAATGAGTAGTGTTCCCCTTAGCTTAATTGTGACACTGAACTTAGTTAAAAAATCTGATAGAATATGAGCTATGGTCATAAGGCATGATCATCAAAAATAAAGGCGTACCCTCCGACACATGACCAGCTGAATCGCAGTTACATTGTCTTTATATATTTTAAATGGTTACAATCATGGAAATGCTAGAACAATCAATCACTTTCGTTCAGAAAGTCGAAGGCCATTGATAAAGATTATTGTAGGACATGTTCACCCGATCCATCAAACGAGTCATCATGACAAAACCTTAACATTTGTCTTTTCAGGTTGTCCTCATATAATTGTCTAGTGATACTGTTTCGCTTGCTGGGATTGTGGAGAATCATTATATATCAACCAAGATGTGTACATATCTACATTGATATGTATGCTTAAATGCATTATCCATCTTATTATTATGTCTGATTTGTTTGACCTATCTCTCTTTCAAGATTTCGTGGTGTAAACATTTTGGCGGTCATTATTAATGCTTGCCTACCATTAACTAACCTTCTTATGTTTATTGTGAGGTTCTAGGGAACTAGATTTATACATTTGTTAATATCTATAATTTTTTTTGTTTAGTGATAGAAAGTTTCATCATTCAATAAGTAATATCAAAGTAAAGGCTTGTTTTAGAGAAAACACCAAATTTGAATAGTTTGTTTTTTAAATAAATGGAGGTAGACATATAATTAGAGAAATGTTAGGAAGTAATTATAATTTATTATTTTTGTCTTTTACGTAGTTATCAACTCAATTGTTTTAGTCTAATTTCTTTAGTCTAATAATCTAACAACATACTTTAATTTATCTTATACTTTTAAATATTGATGACTAATTGATAGCAAAAAATAATAAATTTTGATGGTTTTTAGTATTTCTTCTATAATTATTTATATACTTTCTCTTTTTAGCTTAAGCTTTAAAAAAATAATATCATAACATAGTATAATAATTTATA
>NC_029785.2:71256248-71256755 GCF_000816755.2 Arachis ipaensis | reverse complement strand
TTGATATCAAATCTATAAAATAAAAGAAAAATAATATTTTTAAATATTCCCAATTAAAATGAAATAAACTTACACGTTATATATACGAAGCTATAACTTTTGACCGAGCATAATAATAAACTTGATGCAATAATGTACATTCTTTCATTTAATTTCTTTGAATTGAATTATTTCAAAGTTAGTGATTGGGACAAGCAAATCTTCAACGGCATTGCAGGGATATGCATTGCACAGTGCACAACATATATACACACTGGTACTATTATGATTAGTAAATTTCTGTGTAAGAACCAATGCATCATGTTATGCCACGTAGGTTAATATTTTGAGCTCAATGGAGTAGTTACTATAGCACAATGATTTTTCCTTTATTGGAACTACTTTACGGTTACCATAAAGATGAAAATCTAGCTAGCTAGGTCAATTTGAAGAATGTAATAATGGGATATGCGTGAATTCAATTTTGTCAATTACTTTGGAAAAGGTGTTTGTATATATAAGAGTAAC
>NC_029785.2:71237548-71255943 GCF_000816755.2 Arachis ipaensis | reverse complement strand
TTATGCTATAGTATGTCATGTGAATGGATTCAGATTTCAGGGGGGCTCTTTGCAAAGATGATAGCTGACACAAAAGGATGAAAACGTTTCCAAAAATGAAGAGACGATTTTGCATTTCTTTCTGTGGGGGGAGAGGAAAAGAGAGAAAATATGGAATAGAATAATGATATCTAAGTAAGAAAAATAGATATATTGTTCAATCAAATCACTTAAAACCAATCAAGCAAAAAAGGTTGCTAGCTTTTGAGAGCATATGAAAGTTCACCAGATCCTGCTACACTAGAATTCTTGAAGAGTCACACCATGTGAGATGATTGTGGGAGTTCACTTTCCATTATTGGACTTTGGAAGTTGAGTATTTGTTATTATTCATTATAATAAATTCTCTATGATCCTTATATTTAAAATGTGAAACTTCTAATAATATATGAAACTTATTTAAATTAGATTTTTTATTTGACTTTTTTATATTTTTCATAAATAATTTTTGCGAGTAATTTATAGTTTTATTTTAGTATCTTCTTGAAGGGAAAATACTCAAAATAGGATCATAGTTGGAGATAGAGACACTGTACTTAGTTACATATATACATATATAAATAATAAATATAAGTTAAATAATCCTAGATACTTCTCGTAATCATAACAATGTCCATTATAAGAAAACGGATAAAATTGAAAAGATAAGAAACTAAATTTCACTGTCACTTTGTTCTATTGAATTCCGATCCAATGCAAATTCATACGTACTGTATATATCACGAAATAGTAAAAGAGTAGATATGTTACATATTGTCAGAGTTCGGCTGTTGGTGTCATCTCAATTCAAATGTTTGGTAAAACTACTGAGATAGATACTTCAAGGAGTAAATAGCCAATTTGCATTTCGGAAATTTATGATTTTGATAAAATATATCCTAAAAGATATATGACAAAATAACTTTTTAAAGATATGTTATTTATTTATATTTTTTAAAATTTATTTGGTCAACATAATTATTTACTCTACTCTAAATTTATTGCAGAGAAGAGTAAAAATGAAATGCAAGAAAAAATATTCACTTTTTAATTTTTTTAAAATATCAGTTTATAAAAATAAACTCGGAGTCTCACTTACGGTTGTCTTTATGTAAAGTTAATAGTTAAGAATAGTTTGATAATTTGATATATTTGACTAAACTAGAATCTAAAATGAGAGGCAAATAATAATGGTAAAGAGTCACACGCAATTGTCTTTAGTGAAGTTGATGATTAAAAGTCATTAGATAATAATTTAATTAAACGTGTTAAATTATTTAATAATTTTTAAATAACAACTTCACATAAAAACAACTATATAAAAATTTCTACTAATAATCAAAATGTGAATACCTTGTCTAATGTAAATACTTTATATTTATTATCAAATAATTTGTNATAATTTATGCACAAAATTTGTGTCAGTATACATACCAAATCCCATCCATTTATTTTGTGCAAAAATTTTAAAGATGAATGGATAGAATTTTGATGGCTATATTATTATATCAAACATACCTATGCTTTATCAAACATGTTTATAATTGATTGCTCATTTAAAAATGTGGTATGCGCGCAATCTTGAATTCTTGATTAGTGAACCAACCTTGTGAATATACCGTTAACAAATATTTTAAAAATTAGATCTAATCGATCGATCAAATTAGTCGGACCGAGAACCATTTGTCTATACGGTTCGGTTTATAAGATAAAATGGAAAAAATTACTTGTGAATTATTAAATCGGTTAAAAAATAGTCGATCAAATCGAACCAAAATTCGTCGGTTTTTTCTCTATTACTCTAAACGGCGTTGTCTTAGGGTTCTTTAAGAAAACGTAGAAAATAAAAAAGAAAAACAACTCAAAATCTGATAGAATTAATACTGAACTAATTCAATTACACTACTACATAATTGATTTTTACTAACATTTAAAAAATATAATTATTATAAAGCATGAATTATAAATGCTATTTTAAATTTTTTAATTTTAGGTATAAATATACTTGCTTCTTTTTAGGTGAAAGAATCATATTCTTTTTCTTTATTTGAGGTAATGACTTAATATGAGATTTAAAAACACTTTTTATTATAGTAGATGATTTACTTGAAACCTAAAATATAAAAAAAATAAAATATTATTAGACCACCCATAATATTATTAAACCACCCATAATAAGAAAGGGAAAGAAAAAATAAAGAAGCACTCAAAAGTGCATGCACGACCCTCTGTTTATTTTATGGCTTCATTTTTTTAATATTTAGTTCACATATTAATTTGTTAAGAATTTTTATCGTGATAGTTATTGGTTATTAAATAGAATAGAAAATAATAATATTGATTCAAATTGCATGTGTTTGTAAAGTGAAGATAAAAAATAAAGAAATTAAAAACAAGAAATATATTAAATCAGAATCAAAATATAATGAACAAACATATTAGAAATGTAAAGGTTTAAAAAATCTTAAGACAGGTTCAAAGGCGTGCATCAGCCCACTATAAAAAATAAAAAATTTACAAACAAGTTAAAAATTATTGAACAAAATAAAATAATAAAAAAATACTAATTGCCAATATTTTAGTAAGAAAAGAAGTAGTTAATATTTATTTAAATATAAAACAGATATAATATAGCTTGAGTACTACTGTACAAATACTTTGAGGATAGCTTAAATCTAAAATAGGAAATTATAGACTTAGATATCATTCTTTGAATTCCGAATGAATGCTAATGATACTATTAGTTTATACACGCTAAGATTGATTCATTGTAAATTAAATGATTGAATACATTTAACATTATGAAAAGTAAATTTTATAAATTATTATTAAGAAAAAATACAAAGAATGATATAAATACCTCTTTTTCAGCAGCAAGAACTTCATGATTTGTTGTTGCAGTAGCTTCTACTTCTTTCGTATTTAAAGTAGTTGACATAAAAGAGAGATTTGGAATTTATACTCTTGGGAGATTTTTCTGTATTTGATTAAAAAACACATTAAATCCACACATCTGTGATTTCATGTCCTCCATTCTTTCTTGAAGTTTTATTTCCACCTTCTCTTGCATCTTTTGTTGTATATTCTGAATTTCTGTTTGAGCATTCTCTTTAACTTCTTCAATTAACCTCTTCGTATCAACTTGAAATCTAGGTCCCCACAAATTTGAAGCTACAACACCTCTACCATAAGTACGGACACGACCGGGTTGATCTTTTCTTAATACCTGGAAAAGTATATCATCTTGATTTGTGTTTTCTAATTTTTCAGGATGTGAAACTACGGCATCCTCAAGCTCAGACTAAAATCCAAAATTCAAACTACATTAATCTATGACAAAAAATCTATATCACAAAAAATATATATTAAAAGAAATACATATCTTACAAAAATTTTGCTTGTTCCCTCACTCATTGGTTTTCCATCTCTTGGCTTGTGTGTTAAAAAGAACATGTTCACCCAATGTTACAAAAAGGCACCCTAATCATATCTAGGCTCTAAAATTGAACAAGAATCTTCCAATGTTCAAGTGAAACAGTACAAGGATAATTCTTTATATTGTAAACTAGTGGCATGTTTTCCTTAAAATATTGATTTTTTAATCGACTTTTATATGTCCTCCAAGATGAACCTAAGATTTTGAAAACCCACCCTTTAGCTCTTGCTCCAATGTCAAACTTTTCCTGCACCATGATGTAGTAATACTTAGTTTTTAAGATCAATAAAGAAAAAAAACACCTAAGTTAAAAGAGGTAAAAGTGTAATATAATGGTAGTTTCCCACAAATCTTTTGAATTATCTTTAAGTCCATGCCAACTTGTGTATGTCAATGGAGCAAGATGTGCATTTCTAACCAAAGTCCCTAAATGACTGCTTAACTTGGCTCGATTACAACCAATTGGTTGACCATACTTATTTAATCTTATTGGCAGCCGATCTTCATAGCTTAAACCATGAGTTTTAAGGCACTTTGTCGGACCCCTTTTTCTTTTGGTTGTTGGTCCTGTTATGGAATTAAATAAATAAAAGACAATAATGCAAAAAATAATATGCATTGATTATAAGTATTAAACTAAACATAAAACATAATTACTTGCTATCATCATCATTAGTTTGGGCTGATGCTAAAACTGGTCCTGTTATTAAGTATTAAAAGCAAAAGTCATTTGAAAGGAAATAGATTAATTGTGACAACAATAAAAAAATTATCTCACTTTTCTAACTTGTTTGTTCCTGTGGTTTTTTTTTCTTTTTTAAAAAAAAAGAATTGGACAATAGTATTAAGGTATTATCAAATTCAAGAATAAAATACACATACACAAGCAGGAAATTAAAAATAGTATTATTTTATTTCTTTCAAATCACATGAAATAAAGGCACACTTACGGTCATTATTAGAATATGATACTAAAGATGTTTGAGAAGGGCTTGATGCAGTATCCTCTAGTTCACCAATGATATTAATCATAGAACCACCTTTCAATCCTCTACTTTTCTTCACGGTTGATATTAATCGGAATTGACGAGGAACTAATCCAATTTTCTCTTCTTGTTCATAGATAATATCTCTCATTGAGATGCTTGACCTTAAAGCTTTGTCTTTCTTATTTTCCATAACACTATAACAATTATAGAAAGTGCGTAAGATAAAATCTCAAGGCCAAAGCTCAAAGATATACATGTACTCCATCATAAGGAATAGCAGAATAATATTAGATAGTGCTTAAAATCAACAACACATACATGAAATTAATTAAAATATCATATGACAAAATCTATGAAAATTGGAAGTTCCTATTAGCTAAATAGTTTTGATAATCATGGCTTATTATTTGTTTCAACTTATTTTTTGGTGGCTCCAATAAAATCACCAACACCACCAATGGCATCGGCACCACCACCAATCCCTCCAATGCCACCACCAATTCCTTTGTAAATCCCTCCATATGCACCAACTCGACCAACTATCCCTTTTCCTATTTCGCCTCCGCCTCCATAACCACCCCCTAAAATACCACCCCCACCGCTACCTCCTCTAAAACTACCCCTTAGACCACTACCACCGTCTTCACCACCGAGTCCTCCATCAAGGCCTCCTACTCCTCCTCCTGCGCCACCAATTGAGCCTACTCCACCACCAAAATTAAGTGAACACAAATTATTATCCATACACCAACTAACGAAGGCAGCCATAAATGGACAATTAAAAGCAAACACATCCATAATTGAACAATTAAATAAGAAAAAGATCAGAAGAATAATAACTAAATCAAGAACAAAGACCTATAATAACAACAAAAGAGCAAGAACAAGAACTAAAAAAATTAAAAAAACACAGCAAGACAAAGAACTGAACAACAAGTAATCAACCAAGGCAGCCATTATAAACTAACAACATAAATTAAGTGAAAGAAAATTATTCTCCAAACACCAGCTAACCAAGGCAGCCAAAATTGAACAATTAACAGCAAACACAGCCATGATTGAACAATTAAATAAGAAAAAACAAGATCAAGAAATCAAACCCGTAAATCATAGAAAACACATTACGCTAAGAACTAAACAACAAGAAAAATAACTTAAATCGCAGCAAACCTTCACTCGAATAGAGTATGAGGGAGAGGGAGCACGATGGAACTCGAGGGAGAGAGAGCACGACCGAAAACTACAACAGACGGTGGTAGAACAAATCGACAATAGCGTGACGCTGGAGTGACGCCGCTTGGCTTGGGTATCTGGAGAGTTGAAGGCTAATTCCCTTACTTTGATAGAGATTATTGTCCTTATTTAGGGGGGGTTTTTGTAATTTCATTTCTTGCTCTCCATTCGATTCCTATGAGAAAGATAAAAATTACTTAGAAGGCAAAGATTGGATCAAGGGAATGAAGAAAAAAAGCATGTATAAATGGAGAACTCATGAAGAAATGAAGGAATCGCAAAAGCTGTCAAGCCGACCTCTTCGCACTTAATCGGCCATAACTTGAGCTACAAAGGTCCAAATGATGCGGTTCCAGTTGCGTTGGAAAGCTAACATCCGGGGCTTCGAAACGATATAAGATTTGCTATAGTTGCTACACGTATGGTGATGCGTACATGCACTGTACGCGCATGCGTCGTTGCTGCCATATGATCCACTTAAAGCAATACGTGGCCAGCGAATTCTAAAGCCTTGTGGGTCCAATCCAACTCATTTCTGATGCTATTTAAGCCAAGGATTGAAGAGAAATCAACATACTTTACATACTTTCACATATTAGTTTAGTTTAGGTTAGTTTTAGAGAGAGAATCTCTCACTTCTCTCTAGGATTAGGATTAGGATTAGGTTTTAGATCTAAATTAGAATTCCTTAGATCTAGGTTTAATTTATGCTTTGATTCACTTTTTCTTTATCAATTCTTGTTCCTCTTCTTCTCCTCTCTCTAATTTTGTATTCCATTCTTGTGATTCTCTACTTTTATGATTGATTCACTTTTGTTCCTTCCTTTTCTCTTTAATGCAATTTATGTTTTCATTTTCCTTTATTGTTCATTTGATTTGTTGTTGTTTAATTTCTTGCAATTGAGTAGTGTAGATTCACTTTCCTTGCACATTTTACTATGCTTTCCTTTTATGCCTTCTAAGTGTTTGATAAAATGCTTAGTTAGATTTTAGAGTAGATTTTAGTGCTCTTAGCTTGGGAAGGTAACTTAGGAACTCTTGAGTTACTAATGTCCAAGTGATTGACGATTGGAAGCCATTAACTCTAGATCTCACTAATTGATTTGGTGGAGAACTAGGACTTATGGTCTTGGATTGACAAAGCTCACTTGACTTTCCTTTACTATTAGTTAGAGGATGACTTAGTGGGGTTGATCCTTACCAATTCTCATGTTGTGGTTAGTGATTAAGATAGAGATCCTTGACCACCAACCTTTGCCAAGACCTTTTTAGTTGTTAGTTTATTTTCATTGTCATTTATATTTCATGTCTCTTATCAAAACCCCAAAAATACCTCATAACCAATAACAAGAACACTTTGTTGCAATTCCTAGGGAGAACGACCCGAGGTTCAATACTTCGGTTTATAAATTTAGGGGTTTGTACTAGTGACAAACAATCTTTTGTATGAAAGGACTATTGTTGGTTTAGAAACTATACTTGCAACGAGACTTCAATTGTGAATTCTAGACCACACAAAGTCTAATCATCAAAATGGCGCTGTTGCTGGGGAGTTGCAATGGTGTTATGTCATTGGTTATTGTACATATGTGAATATTGTGAATATCTTGATTTTTGGATTGTTTGCTAGTCTTCGCTAGTTTAGGACTTTGTTTCATTATTTTTCTATTAGCTTTTGAATTTTATTTTCTCTTTTCACCATGAATTCTCACTTTGGCTATGAGTGTGATTACAACTATGTTGTAGGAAATGAGAGCTACAATAAGGATCTGTATCAAGGATGGGATAATCAAAGGTGGGAGGAGCCATATGCATATGATCAATCTTCATGGCAACAACCTCCACCAATGCACTATGAAGAAGAGCCATTCTATGATGCATACCAATCAAATGGCTATGGTGAGCATCCTTGTGACTTTCAAGAACCACCACCATATGCCTATGAGCCATATCCTCAACATAAGCCTCAACCATACTCACAAGCCCCTTTTCACCAACCACCTTCATATGACCCTAATCCATATCCATCCTTCCAACAACCATATGAACCACATATAAAGCCACCACCATTCCAACATCAACATTTTCAAGAGCCACCCCCTCCATGTTATTACCAAGATGAACCACCTCCAATGTATGAAAATTTCCAACCACAAGATGAATACTACTTTCCACTACAACCTCCCATGGAAGAATATTCATGTCCTTCAATCCAAGAGCCATATGATCCTACTCATGATATCCAAGAGGAACAAGAGTCAAGGGATCGTCTCAAGGAAGCATTGGATCAATTTCAAGCAACCATGGAGTGTGTTGTGCAACAAGTGGAAAGAATGGAAAATATTGAACCACCATAACTCTACCAAGAAGAACCACCTTCCTACCATGAATCTTTCCCCCAAATTGATGAACCCTTCCATCCACCCCAACCTCCAATAGATGACATCCTTGATGTTCTTGTTCAAGGACAAGAGGAGATGAAAAAAGATGTGCAACAATTCACGGCCGCCTTGGATAAGGTGGTAAACCGGTTAGCATCCCAATGCTTGAACACTCAAGGAACTCCCATGGCTACATGTGGAGAATCAAATAAAGAGCATAACATGAAGGAGAGATTGGTGGAGAATGAGGGAAGTTACTTTGTATTGGAACAATTGGAGGAAGCTACAATTGTTGAAGAAGAGGAAGAATTGGTTGAAGACTTAGGAGATGCGGAGCCTCCATGGGAACATAGAGTTGAAGAAAACCCCTCCAAGATGATTGAAATTGATGCTAGGAAGGAAAGTGCACACCTTCCAAGGCATATTCCATATGAAGACTTGGATGGAATAGAGCAAGAATTGAGTTCCCTTGGTGAGGAAGATCAAGCACCAAGTTTTAGTGGTGAAGAATCCTTTGAGCTTGAAGAACCTTCTCCCGATGAATTTGAAGGCAATGTGGAGGTAAATTTCTCTCATCCTCCTATTTATGATTTGAGTAAGGGAAAAGGCTTAGATAGAATTGGTGAATGAAGGATTGAAATTAAAAGATCTTGTGAAGAGGTCGAAGCCCCTAGAAATAGAAGAATGGGGGTTGGCTACACTTTGTTAAGACCCTTGGAATCACCTTTGCCTAGATTGCCATCTATACCTTCATTTGAGTGGGTGAAATTCATTTCTATTAGCTTTATTATCCCACTTGAATATGGCTTGCTTGAAACGGTTGGCCAACTTAGGGAGCTTTGTGGGATGAAGCGTAAGCGAAAAAAGTTTTGTGGTTGGCATTGCAAATCAAGGCTCATTATGGTTGATGCTTCAAACATGAAATACAAAGGTTGGAGTAGTGCTCAAATAGATGGCTCTAGGAGGATTGTTGGTCACTTTATTGAGAATTCTCTTTACTTGCCACCCGGTTGGACTAATAATGATGATCAACTTCAAGACGGGTGTGAAAACAAAGTGTGGGATCCCAGATCACAAGAAGAAGACTAACTTTGGGAGCCCCAAGCTTGTGAAGAACTCCATCAAGACTTGGCTCAATCCATGAGATATCTTGGGGCACAATGGAGAACCAAGCATTGGTGGGAGTTCCAAGATGAGTTTAAGCACAAGCCACCTTGGGAGGAGCTCCCCATAAGTCTAACTTAAGGACAATAAACAAAAGTGCTAGGTGGGAGACACCCCACCATGGTAATATCTTTTCATTTTCTCTTTTGTAAATATTGGTAAAAATAGTTTAATTTCATATTTTTACTAGTTTGTTGAGTTTATTTGGTAGTATAATATGTTAAATAAGGTTTTAGGGTGTTTTGGTAGCTGTGGAGGTTTGAAATGCTTGATTTTTTTTTTAAATAAAAGAAAAAAAAATAAATACTAAATAAATAAATAAATAAATAAATAAATAAATAAATAAATAAATAAATAAATAAATAAATAAATAAAATACAAATTTTTTTTCTTCCATTTTCTTTTATTGCATTTGCTTACTTTCATTCATTGCATTTTAATTTTGATTTTATAGCTTGTTGTAATTTTCCTTTTTTAAGTTTCTTATTTTAATAATGGAGTTGAATTTTCCTATTCAATCGTTGAGAATTTCTTGCATTATTTTGGTGCCTCTTGACTTGTTTGATATTTTTAGGTGATGAAACTTTTACATCAATGCCTAATCTTCTATGACTCTTGTGTCTTTGTGCATTGATATGACCTAATATTGTTTTTCATGACCCGATCTTTCTTCTTTGAACTTGATGCTCAATATGTTCTTCATGCTTTGATTTTACTCTTGCATCAAGTAGTAGTTAATATGCCATTAGCTTATATTATTTTCTCACTCACATGTTGTAGCTACCATGTAGTGAGAACCTTACCCTTATTTGGCATTAGCCCCGCCTATGTTCTCTTTGCTTTGATATCTTTGTTATAGGCTTAATTTTCTTTCTTTTTCTCTTCCTTTAGGTTGGCCACCGAGAAGGAAGAAAAGGAAAAGCTTCTAAATAGGGTAACAAACGAGTCATCCGCACAATCTTTTGAAGGAGCTCGTCAATTGTAGCAACCCATCCACCTCACTCTTCTTTGCATGCACCGAGGACGGTGCAATCTTCAAGTGTGGGGAGGTCATTCGACCGATCTCCATGGGTAACAATTTCCTTTTCAACACCAATTTTTTATTTTCTTCGTTAGATAGTTGTTGCATTGCATGATAGGTTGCATGTTAGTTAGAATTTGTACATATTTTTACCACTTCTTTCTTATTAGGACTACTTGGTTAGGGTGATGATTTCTTTTCCAAGAAATTATTTTTAGGGCAACCTACCAATTTGAAAACTTTTATTGAACTTGCTTGAAAGAATTTATTTTGGAACATGGTTTTGAGCTAAGAACACACAAGCTTGTGAGATTTGAGCCTAATGGTGTGGTTACATCTAATAACCACTTATTTTCCCTTCTTGTGTGCATTATTCTCTTTCTATGATTGTGATCTTTGATTTGTTTGATTCTTTATGTCCATTATTTTATGTATTCATGCATTTATATGATTGAGGCCATCATTTCATTTAGCCCACTTACCAAATAGCCTCACCTCTTATCATCCATTGTTAGCTAATTTGAGCCTACGATTAACCCACTTGTTCTTAATTTAGCACATTACAAGCCTAAAGCAGAAAACAATAAATGTTCTTAATTTGGATCTTTGATTAGCTTAGACTAGTGAGTGTGAGTATCATTCAAGTATGAGAAATTTGGGACATTGGGTGAATAAAAGGGTAGTTTTTGTTTTGTATTTCTATATTTGGGGATTGGGTACATACTCATGTATTGATTAAATGTAAAACCTTATGCATTGATGTTTTTGTATATATTGCAAAGCAAAAGAAAGAAGAAAATTAGAAAGGTGAAAGAAAAAGAAAAAAAAATAATATGGAAAAGAAAAAAATAGAAGGAAAAGAAAAAGAAAAGAAAAGTAACAAAAAGGGGACAAAATGCCCCAAGTAAAGCTCAATAAAATCAATGCATATGGGTTGTGATCAAGGAAAAATGCATGAGTATGTGAAAAAGTGAAGAATGGATAGTTAAGTTTGTTTAGAATTGTATAGGTTGCCATATGGTTAGGTGGGAAGTTTAAGGTAATCAAAGATTCAAATTTCAAGTCCACTTGACCAAATATGCATCCTTACCTTGACCCTAGCCCCATTACAACCTAAAGAAAAGACCTCATGATACTTGTATGCATGCGTGAAATATATGTTGATTGTTAGAAGAAAAACAAATCTTGAAAAATATGATTAGGGGAGAATTGAGAGAATTGACCCTACACACTTCAGCGACTAGAGTGCAAACACTTCCGGTGAGGGTTCGATGCTCAATTCCTTGATTCCCGGCTTTCATGAGCATTCTTCTTGCAAATCTACTTGAACTTCATTTTGATATTTAAATTGGTAGGATTTATGAGTTGTCATGGGACCTTAGCCCAACTTGTGCATGTATGTCTTGGAGGATTGATTTATTTTTAACCAAGTAGGTAGAATCATTTTGCATTTAGTTGCATTCATGTAGATAGATGCATATAGGAAGGGTGCATTTAGTTAGACCTCATTGAATAAATGTTGATATCCTTTGCTTTCTCTTGGTTTAAGCATGAGGACATGCTTGTTTTAAGTGTGGGGAGGTTGATAAATCCTATTTGGAGGGTTTATCTTGTGTTGAATTTAGAGGATTTTATAACCTTTTAACCCACATTTATCCAATGAAATAGCATGGTTTTATAACTTCTCCTTTAATTGTGCTTAAGTGTGAAAACATGCTTTTAGGTCTTAAAATAGCTAAATTCAATTCACCTTGATTCCATTAGATACCTTGATATGTTTTTTAAGTGATTTCAGACTTAGGAGGCAAAGATTGGATCAAGGGAATGAAGAAAAAAGCATGTATAAATGGAGAACTCATGAAGAAATGAAGGAATCGCAAAAGCTGTCAAGCCGACCTCTTTGCACTTAATCGGCCATAACTTGAGCTACAGAGGTTCAAATGATGTGGTTCTAGTTGTGTTGGAAAGCTAACATCCGGGGCTTCAAAACGATATAAGATTCGCCATAGTTGCTACACGTATGGTGATGCATACGTGCACTGTATGCGCACGCATCGTTGCTGCCATATGATCCACTTAAAGCAATACGTGGCCAACGAATTCTGAAGCCTTGTGGGCCCAATCCAACTCATTTCTGATACTATTTAAGCCAAGGATTGAAGGGGAATCAACATACTTTACATACTTTCACACATTAGTTTAGTTTAGGTTAGTTTTAGAGAGAGAAGTGATTAGGATTAGGTTTTAGATCTAGATTAGAATTCCTTAGATCTAGGTTTAATTCATGCTTTGATTCACTTTTTCTTTATCAATTCTTGTTCATCTTCTTCTCCTCTCTCTAGTTTTGTATTCCATTCTTGTGATTCTCTACTTTTATGATTGATGCACTTTTGTTCCTTCCTTTTCTCTTTAATGCAATTTATGTTTTTATTTTCCTTTATTGTTCATTTGATTTGTTGTTGTTTAATTTCTTGCAATTGAGTAGTGTAGATTCACTTTCCTTGCACATTTTACTATGCTTCCCTTTTATGCTTTCTAAGTGTTTGATAAAATGCTTAGTTGGATTTTAGAGTATATTTTAGTGCTCTTGGCTTGGGAAGGTAACTTAGGAACTCTTGAGTTACTAATGTCCAAGTGATTGACGATTGGGAGCCATTAACTCTAGATCTCACTAATTGATTTGGTGGAGAACTAGGACTTATAGTCTTGGATTGACATAGCTCACTTGACTTTCCTTTACTATTAGTTAGAGGATGACTTAGTGGGGTTGATCCTTACCAATTCTCATGTTGTGGTTAGTGATTAGGATAGAGATCCTTGACCACCAACCTTTGCCAAGACCTTTTTCGTTGTTAGTTTATTTTCATTGTCATTTATATTTCATGTCTCTTATCAAAACCCCAAAAATACCTCATAACCAATAACAAAAACACTTTGTTTCAATTCTTAGGGAGAACGACCCGAGGTTTAATACTTCGGTTTATAAATTTAGGGTTTGTACTAGTGACAAACAATCTTTTGTATGAAAGGACTATTGTTGGTTTAGAAACTATACTTGTAACGAGACTTCAGTTGTGAATTCTAGACCACACAAAAGTCTAATCATCAACGACGGTGCGAGAGGATGAACCAGAGGCGAGACAACACGAGCTGGAGTGAGAGTGAGAACATCAGATTGTGGTTTCGATTCACGAACCGTGAGATCAAAGAGGCGGAATGAGAGATCGAAAAGGCAGAACGAGAGATCGAAGAGGAGGAGCGAGAGGTGGTTTCACAGCTTCGAGAGTGGGAGTGAGAAGACACATGAAATTAGGGGAAAATGAAGACTGAAGAGAACACCCCTCGAGAGTGGGAGTGAGAAGACGCGTGAAATCGGGGGAAAATGAAGATGAAGAGAACACCCCTTTGTATTTGGTAACGTTTGTATCTTATTTTTATTTTTCTTTAAAAATAAAAATAATGTTTTCTAACATTTATTTACAAATGTTACTATAAGTATAATTTTATTAGAATAGCTAACATTTTAAAAAATGTTAGATAAAAAATGTTAGTAAATGTCTGAATTCTAGTAGTGTTAGAGAATTATACTATAAATAAGAGCATGATGTAATAATATAAGATATTTACGATGCAATGAGAAACTCTATTTTTTCCCTTTGCTTCTATTTTTAGGAATTTTTTTCTATTCTCTCTGGTTTTTTATCCAATTCTCTATTTCTTAATACAAATTCGTATAAAAGGGTGCTTTCATTAAACACCATGCCATATTTCCATGGTGATTCACCAGATTTGATTTGGGATCCAATTCAACATAGCTTACAATGCTTGAATTCAACTTATCAAAATCAACACAGGATACTAAATTAAAGAAACTTGTGCTAGAATTTGTACAATATTTTAGGCCAAATCAGAATTACATTTGCACCTGCTCCACAAGAATTCAACAAATATAGAAGTAGCAAATTCATCAATTTCGGTTCTAAAATTCCAGAATCTAGATTCGATCTATGAGGATGAGGAATTAGGGAATGCAACAACAAATCATCAATAGACACACTGGATCTAACAATTTTAGACAAAGCAAAAGCAACCAAAATCCAGAAGCAGATATTTTAGAGACAGAAAATTCAATAGACAGATAGACAAATCAAGAATGCAGCACAAAAAAATTGTGGACTTAGCAATGATTTCTGCACACACGGAACAGGAAGCAACAACTTTCAATTTGAAATTTTGACCTCAACAACAACAACAAGAATCAACAGAAAGTGTGGATCAAGCAGAAATTCAGATCTCAAACCCAGAAATTCAGATCCATTCACCTCTAGTTTTAATAGCAAATACAGAACAAGCCAAAATTCTAATCAATCCAGTAATTCAACTAACATTGCAGGGTTTCGCAATTCGAGACAAGACAACACAAGCAATTCACCAAGTAGAAGATTCAGAGGCATATTTAAAATTACCTAGCGCGATCGCTGTAACACTTTTACTATCAGGATGTCACATTTCGAGGTGCGCCACTCTAATAGCGGGGGTATTACGACGGCTCTCATATATTAAATAATAAGGTATGAGCTTTTACGCGTAAATCTATCAATGGTTCTACTAAAAACTTAAAACTTTTCCAACAAGAAAAAAGAACACATATTCACATACTTAATATTAATTATACATTATAGTATTACATACAAAAGCATTTACAAAACCTACCCCTCTAAATAAAACTCTAACTAACAAGGCGAGGAGAAAATAAATTCTAACAACTCAAATCGTAAACATAATCTTCTATGCTCCTATAGCTCCGCACTAAACTTTCACACCTGTAGCTGAAAGTGGGTGAAAATAGGGGTGAGAATTTAGGAGTTCTTAGTAGGGTCGAGGTGTATAGTTATGTTCATTTTATTACCATAGCCAACAACAACGAGCAATAGAATACATTTAGACTTAACAAATAAAGAACACAAAAATCAAATAATCATGTAGCATACCCACAATCACAGAAAATACACTCACAAACAAATATGTGCAAACAAGTATGATGCATGTCTGTCCTATAGCTAATGAGCTCATTTGTCGGTTATATAGCCAAACCCGACATGTTCGGTAGCTAATCCGGACACTGTCTCTCTGTTGCGCATTAATACCATTAGAGGGAATACGTGCCCTGTCACCATTAGAGGAATTATGTGCCTTGCACCATTAGAGAGATTAGGTGCCCTGTCATCCTTCAACCAGAGAGAAAACACAGACATACTCATCGTCAATCATCCTTATTTATCATATTCATTCAATTTCATAATTCAAACTCAGTTTTCATCATTTTTCTTCCTCATCCCTTTTCCGGAGCAAATGGACAACGCCACTGCATCTTACCCGGTAATTCAAATCTTAAATTTTCTTTTTTGTGACATTCTCCAAAAACCTTTAAAACCATTTCACTTAAAACCAATTCTTCTTTCCAAACTCAAGTATTCTTTCAAAAGACAAAAGAATAATCATTTATTAGTTAAATCCTTCGACAAGGTCTCTAGACTTTTAGGGGAGTGACAACTAATCTCATTTCAAAACCAAATCATTTAAACTCAAACATAATTCATTCTTTTCTTAAATAAATCAAAATTAAATAAAACAATTCTTCAATCCAAATTAACTAAAATAGAACTTCTCAAAATTCTTCTAAATATTTCGGCAATACCTCCCCTAAAACTCAGACCTTGCCACCCTTCTCGGGTCATATCCAAACCATTTCCAACAGCAAAATCATTTACAAAATCGAACCAATCTAATATTAAATCTCTTTCAAAATCAAACCAACTCAAAATCCAACCACTTCCAAAATCAAATAATTTTTTTAATAATTTAAAATCAGCTAATATAATTCTTAAAGCTTTTGAAAATTCATTTTAACTCCCAAACTTTTTAGAAATTACACTTTAATCACTAAACTTCTAAAAATTCTATTTTAACTCACAAACTTTCTTTTACTTAAATTCCAGCCCCAAAACTTTTTCTTAATTATATTTTGGTTAAAAAATAGTCAAAATACGAGGCTTTTGTATTTTTTAAAGAACTAAATCAAACTCATCAAAAGTTCATCAAAATTACTTGATTTTTAACTAGTTTTTCAATGATTTTGGTAATTGATTTTTCACAGCTTTTAATTCAATCTCGCGGCCATCTAAACTCATCAAATTTATCTCGAAATACCACATTACAACAGCCCCAAAATAATCAAAACACCCTACTGTTCATACATAGCCAAACCAAAATCTTAAGCAAACAACAATAATTCAACAAAAATTCAACATAAACTTAATTAAATTCAAACAATAATCAATCAAACCGACATTCACTTATCAAATTTATAATTAATTATTATAAAATTACCAAATCCTACCTCCTTGCAGAAATCACAACAAGAGAAGCTTCAGAGAAGTTTTCTGAATGAGAAATTGAAGAAGAAAATGTCAAAATCGGCTACTCCACCTCCGGGGCTCCCTCAGCCAAACTTTGCATGGAGGGACAGCAGCTCCACCATCAATTTTTTTCTGGACAAAAGTGACGTCAACATGAAGAGAAGGAAGATATGAACACTTTGATCGAATTATATTTTTTATTGGAGTTACGGATCTCAAGAAATCAAGCTCGAAAGTTCATGGCATCCATGGAATCACGTTCTCTCTCTCTCTCTCTCTCTCTCTCTCTCTCTCTCTCGGGTTCTCTTTCTTTTTCCTTCAAAAATGGATGATGAGGCTGAAGGATGATGAATAATTAGTGATGGTAATGAGGTGTCAAGGCATTAAATGAAGGGGGTTGGATGTTGCGGCATTAAGCTGCCGAGTTAGCGATTTAGGTTATAAATATCTTAAATGGATAACTATGAAAATTGGATATATTAAAATACAAGTAATAATATATATGAGTTACTATTATAAATAACATTAGTAACATAATGATTATAAGAATAAAAGATATACGATGATGCGTTAGCAAAGCTAAGTTCATCGGCGGATATCAAGCTTGATAATAATATTATTAACTAAACTCTATTTTTAAATTAGAAATATCAATTACTCAAATATAATTTTTATTATTTATATATTAATAAAATTATAGTTTTAATTATGTAAAATATTTTATCATAATAAAAATATATATAAGAATCTGAATTTAATTGAACTCAAATAGTTATAAAATTAATTTAATTACTTCTAATAAAATAATTTTTAAAAATAAGAAACTCCAATTAATAAAATAAATTATAGCTTATTTATATTTAGATATTAAAAAATGTGGGTCATTACAATTGCGATTGACGGTATCGAGGTTGATGTACGAACAGTGGATGGCACAAATTTGGGCAACAGTGATGGAACTAGAAGCGGCGTCATCGCGATGGAGAGGGTGAAGTTCACGGATTCAGAACCGACGGAGGTAAGGGTGCTGCGACCACCACCAAAACCACCGCATTTGAACTCGAATGCGGTGGTCGTGGTCGGCGCCGATGACACTTCAGTGCTGAACAGAGGCAGAGGCGTCGAGGAGGAAGCACCAGCATATCTAACCCTCAGTAGCGACGCCGAGGACGGCGCCTCCATAGAGGGGGAGTAGATGCTCGCGACGCCCCAGGTTGACGGAGTGACAGCAGCGACCGGCACCAGAGATCCCCGAAGGTGTGGTGATCTTCCCTTGGAGTCGCGAAGATGCCATGCGAACAGTCGACGATAGTGCTACGACGGCCGAGAGCGTGCTCTATGGCGCTACGCAGAAGACATCGGAGCAGAGAGATGAAATGGCGGTGGTGGTTTAGATTGACGCTCGCACGGTGGTTAGAGTGGCCAAAGACGAAGGTGGAGGTGGCGGGTTCCGACATTGGGATGGTCGGAAGTGGCGACCGACGTGCGCTGTTGAGGGGTGTCCGTGGGATGAACGCAGTGGCGGCATAGGTGGGTCTCCCGGCAACAGCGGAACCCATGGCAAAGATTGCAGTCCATTTGAACCAATTTCAAATTACTGCTTCAGATATATTATTTTTGTTTCGGATTGGAGTAAATTTTTTTCAAAGGGATCCTGGTGGTTAAAATTTTTTTTAGCAGTAGCATAAAAAATATTATTTTAGAATTGCTAATATTTTTTATTACTTGTAATTA
>NC_029785.2:71180794-71236379 GCF_000816755.2 Arachis ipaensis | reverse complement strand
GGTAATGTTAGGATTAGTATCGGGCAAGCTCAATTAGAGAATTATACTATAAATAGGAACATGATGTAATAATGTAGGATATCCATGATGTAATGAGAAACTCTATTTTTCCTCTTTGGCCCTAATTCTAGGGATTTTTTTCTATTCTCTCTGATTTTCTATCTAATTCTCTATTTCTTGATACAAATTTGTATCAAAATCCTCTATGTTCATGTATATGTTATGCAGATTTTTAGTAAATTTGGGTTGGTTCGATATC
Source organism: Arachis ipaensis (assembly GCF_000816755.2). NCBI lineage: Eukaryota > Viridiplantae > Streptophyta > Magnoliopsida > Fabales > Fabaceae > Arachis > Arachis ipaensis. Next base: position 71,236,120 of record NC_029785.2, on the reverse strand, counting down.
TAATGATCTGAGAGCGAAACCTATTCCTCCTTTGTGAATATCAATTTTCGAAAGTGCACCTAAAGATCCCAATTTTGAACGAATAAAGAAGAAAAGAAAAATTTTGAAATATAAATAGAATTTAAATGACTTGAAATTGAAATTCCAAAGAGTAAAGTAAATGACTTTAAATTCAAAGGAAAGCGATAAAATGCCTTCAACGTGGTCAAAGGACTTTGGTCGTCGAATCTTGTCTTACACAAACCTTTTCGATCAATCTTCCTTGCTCATTGATGACCACCATCGATAAACTCAAAAACTTGCTCGATGAATCTTAACAAATTTTATAGCTATATTTACTACTAATTTAGATTTATTTCAAACCAACAAGTCTATCGATTCCACAAAGCATTTAAATCCAAGAAACAGAAAACGTTTGGAATCCATAACTGACACCAAATTTTGGAAACTGCTCCACTAAGCACATCCATTAAATGCACGTCCCATCATGTGTACTTCCCCATTAATTTCGGACGTTAATCCTTTTCAATTCCAAATTATAAATACCACTCCACTAGCATTTTAACACTTTTCAAGAAACTTCTCTGTCGCGTAACTTCTCCTTCCTAGTGCCATATCCTTTCATCTTCCTTGTTCTGCATCTGTAAGCAGAAAACACTTCCTCCACAAGTTCCTTACTACTCGCAATATTCAACTCCATCTGTCTCTTTTCTCAAGGTATTTTCATATACTCACCATATACATTTGAGCATTTTTAGGAGCACAAAGAACACTTAAGAATTGTGTTGCAAATCTTAAAGGAGCAGAAATTGTATGGTATGTTGTCCAAGTGTGAGTTTTGGAAAGAGGAAAGTAAAGTTCTTAGGTCACGTAGTGAGCAAAGGAGGAATAGCCGTGGATCCTTCGAAAGTAGAGGCGGTGATGGAATGGGAAAGACCAACGACGGTGACAGAAGTTAGGAGTTTCTTGGGCTTGGCTGGATATTACCAGAAATTTATTGAAGAATTTTTCCAGATTGCACTACCGATGACTAAGTTAATAAGGAAGGAAGTGCCGTTTGTGTGGACGTCTGAGTGTGAAGAAAGTTTTCAGACCTTGAAACAGAAGTTAACTTTAGCGCCTGTTTTGATTTTAACGGAACCACACGAACCGTTTGAAGTATACTGTGATGCTTCCTTGAAGGGCTTGGGTTGCATGTTGATGCAACACCGGAATGTGGTGGCTTATGCATCGCGTCAGCTGAGACCGCATAAGGTAAATTACGTAACTCATGACTTGGAATTGGCGGCGATTGTGTTTGTATTGAAGATTTGGAGGCACCACTTGTACGGAGTGAAGTTTAGCATCTTTTCTGATCATAAGAGTCTCAAGTACATCTTTGATCAGAAGGAGTTTAATATGCGTCAGAAGAGGTGGATGGAGTTGCTTAAGGATTATGATTTTGAACTAAGTTATCACCCTGGAAAGGCGAATGTGGTGGCGGACGCTTTGAGTTGGAAGTTGGTAGGTGAGAATTGTTGTTGGTCTAGAATTTCTCTTTATAGAAAAGAATTACTTCGTTGTAAGCATAGCTCTAAACCAACTAATAATACTCACATCACATTTTAAATATGTTGGTTGTCACAAGTACAAACCCCAATGAAAATTAACCGAAGTATTCAAACCTCAGGTCGTCTCACAAGGAATTGCAATGAAGTGAACAATTATTGGCTATGAAGGAACAAGGGGTTTGATTTATAAAAGGGACAAGAAAGTAAATGGCAAGAAAATAAAGGAAACAACTAAAGAAAGCAATTGATAAAAGAGAGACATTCATGGCAAGGATTGAGAATATAAACTTTCTATCCTAGTCACTAATAACAATAATTAATAAGAATTTATCCTATTTCGTCATCTCTAACAATGGAAGAAGGTATAATGTTATCTTCACATAGGGAGAAAGTCAAATAAGACTAGCTAATCTCAATCCAAAAGTCCTAATCAACTCACTAATTGAACTAGCTAACAACTCTAGATCACCAACATAGGTTGGGTCTTAACGACTCAAGATTGCCTAATTCCTCTTTCCAAGCATGAATGCTAAAAAATCTACTCTAACATCCTACCAAGCATTTTGTCAAACACTTGGAAGGCATAAAAAGAGAGCATAATAAATTGCAAGAAAGAATAAAATCTACCAACTATCAATTGCAAGGAAACAACAACAATAATCCAATTAATAATAAAAGAACATCAAACATGAAATTGCATTAAATGAAAATCAAATCCAACAAAATGATCATTAATGAAATCTACTACTACCCAATACAAGAAATTAACAACAACAACTAAGGAGAGCACACTAAGCATGAAATACCTCAAAATTGCATTAAAGAGAATGGAAGTTAACAAGAGAAAATAGGATAATTAAGACAATACAACAAGGAATTGTAAAGAAGACAAGATGAAAACAAGGAATTAAACCTAGATCTAGGAGAATTTGTCCTAATCCTAACCTAATTCTAGAGAGAAAAGGGAGCTTCTCTCTCTAGAAACTAACTACATGCTTCCTAGTCTACAACTAATTGCTCCCCCCTTTGCCCAAGCTTGAATTCTGCATGAAATAGCCTTAGGAATGAGTTGGATTTGGGCCCGGGCAGCTCAGAAATTGCTCCAGCGTTTTCACTTTAATGAAGTCACGTGCCTGCTGTGAAGTGTACACATGGGCCACGCGTATGCATCGTCTGGCATTTTACTTCTCACGCATATGCATCGCTTGGCAACCTCATCTCCACGCATGCGCGTCTGTCACGCATGCGCGTTGATGTATGCACTCCAAATCCTTGTTTTTCCATGAATTCTCCACTTTGGATTCTTTTCTCTTTACTTCTTCCATCTAATACTTGCCTTATAAACCTGAAATCACTCAACAAACACATCAAGGCATCGAATGGAATTAAAGTGAATTAAATTTAGCTATTTTAAGGACTAAAAAGCATGTTTTTACACTTAAGCACAAATTAATGGAGAATTACAAAACCATACTATTTCATTGAATAAATGTGAGATAAGTTAATAAAATCCCCCAAATTAAGCACAAGATAAACCACAAAATTGAGGTTTATCAAACCTCCCCACACTTAAACTAAGCGTGTCCTCATGCTAAACTAAAGAAAGAAACAAATGGTATAGAAATTTATTCAACGCAAACTACCTAAATGCAACCTATCTACATGTAATCTATATAAATGAATGCAACTACTTGGTCAAAATAAATCAATTTCCAAGAAAACATGATGAACATAAGGGCTAAAGCAATAGCAATCAAAGCAAACCCACAATTGAATTGAGTTATTCAAAAGATTTTACAAACTTGCAAGAAAAGATGATCATAGGTGAAAACATGCAATTGAGCAATCAAAGCCTCACCGGATGTGTATTCGCTCTAGTCACTCAAGTGTATAGGGTTGATTTACTCAATTCTCCCCTAATCATGCTTTCCAAGATTCATTTTTCATCTAACAATCCACAATTATTTCATGCATGCATACAAATATCATGAAGACTTTTCCATAGGTTGTAATGGGGCTAGGGTCAAGGTAGGGTTATATATGGTCAAGTGAGCTTGAAATTTGAATCTTTGATTAACTTAAACTTCCCACCTAACTTATATAACAACCTATACAATTCAAAGCTAACCTAACTACCCATTCTTCACTTTTTCACACACCCATGCATTCTCTTTTTTATCACAACCCATATGCATTGATTTTTTATTACTTTACTTTGGGGTATTTTGTCCCCTTTTTATTTCTTTTCTTTTTCTTTTTCTATTTTTCTTTTTTTATTTTTCTTTTGTTTTTCTCTTTTTATTTTTCTTTTCTTTTTGCAAACTAAAATATATACAAGAGCATCAATGCATATGGTTTAACATTTAATGCATGAGTCTGTGCCCAATTCCCAACATTTTTCAATAAAAATACAAAAATACAATTTTATCCCTACCCAATGTTCCCAACTCTCCGATAATTAAATGATAAACACTCTCACTAGTTTAAGCTAATCAAAGATCCAAATTAAGGACATTTATTATTTTTCGCTTAAAGGCTTGTAATGTGCTAAAATTAAGAACAAATAGGTTTAGCATAGGCTCAAAGTTAGCTAACAATAGAAGATAAAAGGTAGGCTGTTTGGGTAAGTGAGCTAATCGAAATGATGGCCTCAATCATATAAGTGTATTCATACACAAAATAATGGACATAAAGAATCAAACAAATCAAAGATTACAATAAAAAAAGAGAATAATACACACAAGAATGAAAATAGTGGTTATATGATGTAACCACACAATTAAGGCTCAAATCTCATATGCTTGTGTTCTTAGCTCAAAAATCATGTTCCACAATGTGTATAATTCAAGCAAGTTCTAAAATTTTTTTTCAAATCAATTAGGGTGCCCTATAAGTAAATTTCTTGGAAAATTTCATTATTTTGACTAAGCTTATTGTATGTATATGCAAAACAAGAAAATGCAAATAAAATCCTAAAAGACCTAAAAATGAAATGCAAAAGTGTTGGGATTAGAAAATTGTCACCCAAAGACGCCGAGTGGTTGAACGACCTCCACACACTTAAAAGTTTGCACCGTCCTCGGTGCACTCAAAGATGAGCAAGCGGGTGCGGCGACTACACGGGTTGCCACCTTCAGCTGGTAGATCAACCGACTGCTGTGTGTTCTTCTCTCGCTTCCATTTTTGCTTATGGTGTCTTATCCTGAAAATAGAAAACAGGATAAGAAGACAAGTAAATGCAAAAGCAAGGAAGCATACATTGTTGGAATGAGGTAGAATCACTAGAATGGGATGAGTGGGCTAGTGTGATATTAAAGAATAGTGTGTGGGTTCTAAGTTGCATGCGGTTTAGAGCACACACACTAGCATAAAAACCAGGTCACAATTAAACAAAAAGAAAGGTGCACTTCACTCATTCTAGTGTGCTTGAAATGCTTCAAAGAAGACTTGTAGGTTAAGTCGACCAAACAAGTAGTGAAGAAGCATGAAAGCATTCAAGCAATAATCAAACAATTGTGAAATTGGATAATGCATCTGTATTGATTGATGTGCAAGGAAATTTAATGAACCAATTGAAATATAGAGCTCACACATCAAATAATGACACATGTTGAAGTTGTTGCAACACCTAAGAGACATAGAAGTGGAACCCATGGGTGCTATGGAACTTGGGAAAAAGAAGATAGGAGTGGAAATCAATCACATAGTAATCATGGTCCACAAAGCTTTACAAAGCTAAAAAATATGTCACTAGGTAAGCTTATGATCCAATTTCACAATTCCAAAATCTCAATGCATGAAATAGGTGATGTAAATAAGGGGCAATCATAAACAAGCATCCCCTAACAAAAAATGCATTGATAATGCACAATGGCCTAACAATGGATGATGAATTCATGGTGGCCAAAACATGCAATTCAAAAGAGTTAAGATGCTTGAAGGCAATGACACATGTACTTGGTACGCACAAAATTAAGCATTAAGAACTCAAAACCAAGTATCAAAGTGTAACCTCAATTAAGAAATCCAACAATGAATATAAACAACAATGATGTTAAACTAACATCCTATTAGTAATTAGCAGCAACAAACAGTAAACAAGTTTAATAATCCAACACTTATAATGAAAAATAGAAAATTGAATAAAAATTGAACTAACTAAATAGCTAACTAACTAACTAACTAAAAGAAATGGTGATAAATGGTGATTGGTAGTGTTGAATGATGGTTGAAGGAGGGAAAGGAAAGAGAAGAAGAGAGAAGGAGGAAAGAAATGGAAAGAGGAGAAGAAAAGAAGTGGGGGAAACAGGGCAATCAACGCGTACGTGTGGCATGACGTGTAAGCATGGAGGGGTTAAATGGGTGCAACGCGTACGCGTGGCTCACGTGTACGTGTAATGGAAAAATCAGAGAGAGGCGATGCGTACACGTGGGTCACATGTACGCGTGGAGTGGATTTTGTGCCATACGCACAACTCCAGCCCAAAACTCGCACAACTCTCTGGAATTTGTATGGGAGGTGGGAATTTTGGATTCCACGCGTATGCGTGGGTGAGGCGTACGCGTGGATGGTAGGAAAAACTTGGAGTCATGCGTACGCATGGGTGACGGTACGCGTGTTATGGTGCTCTGTTTTTCAAAATTTTTCCAAGTTCGTGCACCAAACCAAGCATTCCAAACCTCCAAACAGCTACCAAAATACCATAAAATCTTATTTAACATACTAGAATCCTAAATAAACTCAACTAACTAAACAAAACATGAAATTAAACTAGTTTTACCAATATGTACAAAAAGGAAAAAAAGGGAAAAATGTTACCATGGTGGGGTGTTTCCCACCTAGCACTTTTGTTTATTGTCCTCAAGATGGACTTATGGGGAGCTCTTCATCAAGGTGACTTGTGCTTGAATCCATCCTTGAACATCCACCAATACTTGGACTTCCAATAAGCTCTATCATTCAAGATTGATATCTGATAAACCACTATTTTATGATTTATCTTGTGCTCAATTGAGTGTTTTTATCAATTCTTCACCCACTTATTCATAAGATTTGCATGGTTTTACAATTCCTTCCTTATTCTATGATATATGTGAAAACATGTTTCCTATGCCTTAAAAATATTAATTTTAATTATCCTTTATTACCATTCGATGCCGTGATCTGTGTGTTGAGTAATTTCAGGCTTCACAGGGCAGGAATGACTTAGAAGACAGAAAGGAAACACACAAAAATGGAAGGAACGCACAAAATGGAGTTTTGAAGAAAATGGCAGCGACGCACACGCATGGATGACGCGGACGCGTGCCTAGCGCAAAACACAAGCGACGCGTACGCGTGACAAGGAAAATCTCCAAATGACGCGCACGCGTGACCCACGCGCACGCGTGACGGACGCCACGTGCAGAAAATTACAAAAGTCGCCCCCAGCGATTTTTGGGCCCTTTTTCGGCCCAAATCTAAGCCCAGAAACACAGAATAGAGGCTGGAGAATGAAGGAATCAAGTGAACAGAATCCATTATTCACAATTTTAGGTTTTAGATGTAGTTTTCTAGAGAGAGAGGTTATATCCTCTCTCTTAGGTTTTAGGATTAGGATTTCTCTTAAAGTATGGTTATTTCTTCAATCCAGGTTCAATGTTCCTTTAATTTAATTTCTCTTCTACTTTTAATTATTCTATTACTTTAGTTGATTACTTGATGTTGCCAAATTAGTTTATGGATTCCTATGTTTAATTTGATTTGATTTTTCATTTAATATAAATTGAGGTATTTCAGATTTAAGATTGTTTCCCTCTATTTATGATATAAATAATTTGGATTTTTCCCTTTTGGCTTAGGATAAGTAATTGGTGACACTTGAGTTGTCAAACTCAGTGGTTGATTGAAAATTGGAACTTGCTGATTGATTTAGATCCCTCTAAAGCTAGTCTTTCCATAGGAGTTGACTAGGACTTGAGAAATCAAGTTGATTAGTCCACTTGACTTTCCTTTATTTAGTAAGGGTTAACTAAGTGGGAGCACTAAACAATTTTCATCACACCTGATAAGGATAACTAGGATGGGATTTCCAGTTCTCTTACCTTGCCAAGAGTTTTTCTAATTGTTAATTTATTTTTCCTGCCATTTAAATTACTTGTTCCCCATTTCAAAAACCCAACGATACTTTTCCATAACCAATAATATATTATACTACCCTGCAATTCCTTGAGAGACGACCCGAGGTTTGAATACTTCAGTTATTTATTTTTATTGGGTTTGCTTTAGTGAGAAACAAGTTTTTGTACGAAAGGATTCTTTGTTGGTTTAGAAGCTATACTTACAACGTGATTATTTTTATGAAATTCTTTACCGGCAGAAGTCCTCTCGTTTAAAATGGCGTCGTTGCCGGGGAATTGCAATTGTGTGCCTTATTATTGGTTATTGTAGATATTTTATTTTGCTTGTTTATTTGTTTCTATTTTTGTTTTTAAATTTTATTAAATACTATGAGTTCTCACCCCTCTGGCTTTAAGTTTGGTTCCAATGTTGTTATAAGGAATGGAAGCTATAACAGGAACATGCATCAAGGTCGAAACAATCAAAGAGGGAAGGAGCCACGAGGATCTGATCAACCCTTTCGGCAACAACACTTTCCAAAGTACCAGGGACAACGACCATTCCACGATGCACGCCCAGACAATAGCTACGGTGGACCCCTTTGTGACAACCCACCTCCACCAGTTTACTATAGTCAAGAGCCATTCCGAGGTGCGTACCAAGATGATAGATATGCTGGACCCCCCTTGTAGTTACCAACAAGCCCCATCATATGCCTATGAACCACCTACTCAACATAGCTTCGAACCACCATACTCACAAGCCACTCACAACCATTCACCTCCATATGACCATTACCTTCATCCACCCCAATTCCAATCCGATTACTCCCAAGAACCCCCACTTCCATATGCACCATATTCATGTCCATCGAACCAAGAATCACAGGATCGTCTCAAGGACACAATAAACTAATTTCATGCAACCCTTCATCAATTGGAGCAAGCGATAAATCGATTAGCCCACAGTACAAAGGAGACACTAGAAGCTCTGGTGGACAGTAAGGAGCATGACTTTGTACTGAAACAAGTAGAGGAAGCTGGAATTATCGAAGAAGAAGAATTGGTTGAAGACTTAGGAGACGCTGAACCTCCATGAAAATCAGGAATTGTAGAGAATCTCGTCGAGAAATTTGCAACCGATGCTAAGGAGGATAGTGCACAACCCCCAAAGCATGTACCTTATGAAGAAATGGATGGAATAGATCGAGACGCAAGTTTCCTTGGTAGTGATGATCATAAACCAAGCTCTCCTAATGATGACCTTGCAGTCACAATTGAACTCTTTGAGCTAGAAGATTCTTCCCCAAGTGAATATGAGGATGATGTAGAGGTAGACTTTTCTCAACCTCCAACTTATGACTTGAGTGATGAGGAAGAAATTGAAGACTTTGATCAAGACATGGTCGCAGTTGAAGAGGTTTGTCAGGAATTGGAAGAATTCACAGAGGAGTAAAAGGAAGTGGAGCTTGAAGAGCCACTGGAAACACCTCTCCCACGGCCATTACCACCCAATACAAACTTTAAGTGGGTAAAATCCTTAGCCTTCATCTTTACTTTCCCACTTGAATATGGCCTGCTTGAAACAGATGGCCAGCTTAGCACTCTTTACGACTTTAAGAGTAAGAGGGAGATGGTTAGTAATAGAAGTTGGTATCCAAGGTTCAATACGGTTCCACGCTCCAAATAGAAGTACAAGGATTGGTATAGAGCTCAATTGACTGGATTTCGGAAGAAGTTCGGGTATATCAGTGAAAATCCAGGTTGCGTACCGCCCGGCTGGAAAGATGAAGATTAAGACAAAGATGGGTACAAAAGCAAGGATTGGGATCCTGGGATTCATTCTGATAATCAACACCCGTGGAGCCTGAAAACCTGCTTTAACTTGCTCAAAGGCTTTACGTGCCTAGTTTGGGACCCCGGAGGCTATTGGAATTGCAAACGTTGGTGGAGATTTCTGGATGAGTTCAAGCACAAGCCACCATAACAAGGAGCTCAACAAAAGTCCAACATAAGGACTTTAACTAAAAGTGCTAGGTGGGAGACAACCCACCATGGTATGATTGAAGAACTGCAGATTGACGGTTTAGAATTCAGAATAAATTCCCGTTGCAAGTATAGTTTCTAAACCGAGCAATTGACCTTTCTTACAAAAGTTTTGGTTGTCACAAGTAACAAACCCCTAAATAAATTGATAACTGAAGTATTTAAACCTCGGGTCGTCTTCTCAAGAAACTGCAGGGAGGTGTTCTTATTATTGGTTATGAGTTTTGTGAAATAGGGGTTTTGAAAGGTAAGGAACAAGTAATTTAAATGACAAATAAAATAAATAAATAACTATAAAATAAACTCTTGGCAAGGTATGAAAATTTGGAAGTCCTATCCTAGTTACTCCTATGAGAATGGAAGTTAATCCCACTTAGTTAACCCTTATGAAAGCAAGGGAAATTCAAGTGAACTAATTAGTTAGATTCCCAAGTCCTAGCCAACTCCTAAGGAAAGACTAGAGTTAGTAGAATACCAGTCAATTTAGCCGACATAACAACCAATCACGGATAGTTGATAACTCAAGAGCTTCCAGTTAATCAATTAAAGCTAATAATATAAAAAGCTAAATGAGAATCATAAATCTGAAATACCTCAAATTATTAATTAAGAAAATCAATCTAAACATAAAGAGTTCATAAGCCAATTTGGCTAAAAAGAGAATCAACAAGAAAAATAGAATAAACTAGTAAGCTAGAACAAATAAAAGTAGAATAGAAGTTAAATTAAAGGAACATTGAACCTATGATGAAGAAGAAATAATCCTAAATCCTAAAACTAAATCCTAAGAGAGAGGAGAGAGCCTCTCTCTCTAAAAACTACATCTAAACTATGAAAAGTGAATTATTGAAGACATGTTAATGAATGGATGCATTCCCCCACTTTATAACCTCTAATCTGTGTTTTTTGGGCTAAAAATTGGGTCAGAAACAGCCCAGAAATCGCCCTCAATGATTTCTGTTACGTTCAGGTCGCGGCAAAGTGACGCGGAGGCGTCATCCATGCGTTTGCGTGATTGCATTTTTGCCAGGTCACGCGTCCGCGTGATCCACGCATTCGCGTCGCTTGGTGTCGAGGAAGCTATGGAAAATTATATATCGTTGCGAAGCCCCGGACGTTTGCTTTCTAACGCAACTAGAACCATCTCATTTGAACCTCTGTAGCTCAAGTTATGACCGTTTGAGTGCTAAGACGTCAGGCTGGACAGCTTAGCAATTTCTTCAATTTCTTGTATTCCTTCGACTTTTGCATGCTTCCTTTCCATCCTCTCAGCCATTCCTGCCCTGTAATCTCTGGAAACACTTAACACACATATCAAGGAATCTAATGGTAATAAGATAGGATTAATATTAGCAATTTAAAGTCCCAGGAAGCATGTTTTCAATCATAGCATAAAATCAGGAAGGAAAAAGTAAAACCATGCAAATAGTATGAATAAGTGGGTAAAGAGTTGATAAAATCCACTCAATTGAGCACAAGATAAACCATAAAATAGTGATTTATCAACCTCTCCACACTTAAACATTAGCATGTCCTCATGCTAAGCTCAAGAGAATCTATAAAGGAGTGAAGAGGAATGGTAAAATGTATGAAATGCAACCTATCTATGTGAAAGCAACTACATGCAGAATATTTCTACCTACTTGGTTAAAAGTAAATAAATCTTCCAAGAATAAACATGAACTGGATTTCACTAATTCAAATCATAAAAATGAAGTATAAATAGGCTTGTAAAAGAAAATAGCTCATGAAAGCCGGGAACAAAGAATCGAGCATCGAACCCTCACCGGAAGTGTATACACTCTAATCACTCATGTGTTTAAGGTTTCGATTCTCTCAATTCTCTACTAACCTTACTTTCTAAGGCTTGCTCTTCATCTAACAATCAACAAAAATTTAATGCACAGATACACATATCAAGAGGTCTTTTAAGGGTTGTAATGGGGTTAGGGTCAAGGTAGGATTGTATTTAGCCAAGTGGACTAAAATCTGAATCCTTAATTAACTTAAACTTTCCACCTAACTTAGACAATCCATGTAATCATAATACAACATCTAACTATCCATTAACCATGTTTTTCACATATTCATGCATTCTAATTTCAAGTACAGTACATATGCATTGCTTTCACCACTTACTTTGGGGCATTTTGTCCTTTTTTTGCTTAATTGTAATTTTTTTCTTTTTTTATTTTTTTATTTTATATATATATATTTTTTTTCTTTTCTTTTATTTTTCTCAATGCATATGATTAAATTATTGAATGCATGAACATGTCCTAAACATTTCTTTCACATTTTCAGAAAATCCTAACATACTCAATTCTCAAACCAAATGTTTCCAAATTCAACTTTCCCCATACTTAATTCATGAGCACTCTCACTAGTCTAAGCTAACCAAGGATTCAAATTAAGGACATTATTGTTTTCCGCTTAGAGTTAATGATGTGCTAAAGTAAAGAACAAAGGGGTAAAATAGGGTCAAAATTGGTTTGCAAAGAATAATGAAAAGGGTAAGGCCATATGGGTATGTAAGCTCAGTGAAATAAAGGCCTCAATCATGTAAGTGTATGCATACATAAAACCATGGAAATATAGAATTAAGCAAGACAAAGATCACAATTTTAGAGAGAAAAACACACACCAAAAATAAAATATTGGTTGGTAAAATGCAACCAATTCAAATAAGCTCAAAAATCTCACAGGTTTTAAGTGTTCGAGCTCTAAACCATGTTCTAGTATAATATTTCTTCAAATAAGTGTAACATTAAATTTTATTCAAATTAGTGAAATGCTCTAAAAGTTTTTTTTTTTGAAAAAGAAACTATTTCTTCAACCAAGTGGTAAAATATGCACAAAATCAAACAAATATGCAATCAAACATGTAAATGCAACAACTAACAAGGAAAATAAACCATTGGTGTTGAGATAGAAGAGTAACTAACCCATGAAGATCGGTATCGACCTCCCCACACTTAAAGATTGCACCGTCCTCGGTGTATGCTAAGATGTACAAGTGGACGGGCTGCTCCAACTGATGTTTTTCTCTATAGATTGTGCAGATTGACTTGCCTGTCTCCCCAGTTAGAAGCTTTCCCTTTTCCTCCTTCGGTGGCCATCTTGAAAGAAGAGAAAAAGAAGGAAAGTAACCCAGAAATAAAGATAAGAACATAAAGAAAATATGGGTGTTAATGCCAAATAGTAAAGGTCTCAATTACATGGTAGCTACAACATGCAAGTGAGAAAATAGTGGAAGCAAATGGCATATCAGTGGTGCAAAAGTTGCAACAAATGGGGGAAAAGTGTGGGTAATGAAAGACAATATAAATTCATGTCAATGCAAAAGGAATACCAGTATTATAAAAATTAGCAGTGACATATAATTGATAATACCCAATCAGAATAAAACAAGTCATGAAGCACCAGAATAATTCAATAAAAGATGTAACAGTTGAATAAGAAAATTTAACATCAATGGAAAAATAATGAATTTAGAAAACAAAATATGCACTAAATTAAAATGTAATGAATGAAAGTATGAAAATAAATTAAAATAAAATAAAATGAAGGATAAGAGGAATGAGAAGGGAAAGAAGGGAAGAAGAAGTAAGTAAGAAAGGAGGGAGGAAAAATTAGGATTGAGGAAGAAAAGATAAGATTTTTGGCGCTGATTTGGATAAGCTGTGCGGCGGAGGCGACGCGGACGCGTGGGTCACGCGATCGCGTGGCCTGATTTGTGCGATTCGCGCGAGTGTAGCCTCGCGTTCGCGCAACTCTCTGTTTGAAACTCTTTTTGCCAAATTTTTGGGTGACGCGGTCGCGTGGTTGACGCGATCGCATGGATGGCCATATTTTGAAAATGACGCGGACGCATAGGGGCACGCGTTCGCGTGGGAGGGCTTGTGCTTCTAGCACGGTTCCAGCCCAACTTACTGCCTTACACCCTTTTACGTTGATTTCACAGGGCCACGCATTCGCGTGGGTGACGCGGACGCATGGGAGGCATTTTTCCCACATGACACGGATGCGTCAGTGACGCGGTCACATGGATCAATTTGTGCCAAAGGCACGCCTCCAGCCACGCTCTCGTGTGACTCTCTGTTCACTTTTCTTTTCTTCCTAATGCACTTGTGACGCGGACGCGTCAGCGATGCTTACGCGTCGCGTGCATTTTTTTTAATGCAGCATGCAGAATGCAATGCTAATATGAATGTTATGTAAAACTTCAGGTTCAATACAATAAAATAAAATAAAACTCGAAAACAAATAAAACTAAATAGAAAATGAAAAAGGAACGATCATACCATGGTGGGTTGTCTCCCACCTAGCACTTTTAGTTAAAGTCCTTAAGTTGGACACTTGGTGAGCTCCCTGTTATGGTGGCTTGTGCTTGAACTCATCCAGGAATCTCCACCAATGTTTGTACTTCTAGTAACCTCCAGGGTCCCAAACTAGGCGTATAAAGCCTTCAAGCAAGTCAAAGCAAGTGACAAGGCCTCAAGAGTGTTGATGGTTGGAATGAATTCCGAGGTCCCAAACCTTGTTTTTGCACCCGTCTTCTATTTGATCATCATGATTCCATCCGGGTGGTTCAGCCTTAGAATTCTCACTGAAGTATCCAGACAACTTCCCAGACTATTCAATTGAGCTCTGCACCAACCTTTGCATTTAAACTTAAAGCTTCCAACCATAATGAACCTTGCAGGGCAATTCTTACCACTGACTATCTTCCTCTTACTCTTTATGCCACAAAGAGCTCTAAGTTGACCATCCGTCTCCAGTAGCCCATATTCAAGTGGAATTAGAAAGCTAAGGGATATGAATTTTACCCACTTGAATGTTGTGAAGGATGATGGCAACTTAGGGGAGGTATTTCTAACGAATTTGCAAGCTCCACTCCCTTGTGCTCTTCTCTGACAACTTCCACCTCTTTGCAAGTTTCTTCAATATCAACCTCTTCCTCTTGGTAGTTTTCTTCTAATTCAATCTCTTCTTCATTGCTCACCAAGGGCATGGGAGGTTGTGCCTCTTTTTCTTGAATCTCCATCTCTTGATCAACCTCTTCCAAGTCTTCAACTATGATATGCCTTGGAGGTTGTACACCCTCCTCAGCATCAATTTCAATCGCCTTGGAAGGAGGTTTTATAACCTGACTTTCCCATGGAGGTTCAGCATCTCCTAAGTCTACAACTATTTCTTCCTCTGCAACTATTATGGCTTCCTCCGCTTATTCCAGTACAGAGCCATGTTCCTCATTGTCCACCGAAGTTTCTAGTGTCTCCTTCATGCTTTACTCTTCTTTTGATTCTCCACATGTAGCCATGGGAGTTCTTTGAGTGCTCAGATGTCGGGAAGCTATTATATTTACTATCTCGGTTAAGGCAGTCGTGAGTTCCAGTATACTCCTTTGCATCTTCGCTTCCCCTTGAAGAAGAACACGAAGTTTGTCATCCATTGGAGGTTGGGGTGGATATGAGGGTTCATTGGTTAGGAGAAAGGGTTCATAATAGAAAGGTGGTTCTTCTTGATAAGGATATGGAGATAGTGAATATTGAGGTGGTGGTTCTGGGTGTGGTTCATATGGTGGTTGGTGTGGTGGATACAGGTTAGGATTATATGGTGGTGTTTGGTGGTAAGGGGCTTGTGAGTATGGTGGTACAAAGTTGTGTTGAGGAGATGGTTCATAAGCATATGGCGGGGCTTGTTGGTAACTACAAGGGGGTCCACCATAGTCATCATTTTGGTATGCATCACAGAATGGTTGTTGGTTATAGTGCGTTAGAGGAGGTTGTTGCCAAGAGGGTTGATCAAATCCTTGTGGCTCCTCCCATCTTTGATTCTTCCAACCTTGATGTCTATTTTCATTATAGTTTCCTCTTCCTGCAACATAATTGTAACCAGACTCATAGCCAAAGAGGTGAGAGTTCATAGTAGCAAATAAAATTAAAAACGAAAATAAAAACAAATTGAAATTAAAAGGTTATTGAAATTTAAATTTTGAAAATTAAATTTTAAATTTTAAATTTTGAAATTTGAAATTTGAAATTTGAATTTTGAAATTTGAATTTTGAAAAAGTCAACAATATAAGATAAAAATTTAAAAAAGATTTAAATTTTGAAAAGGTTTGATTTTTAAAATTTTTGAATTTAAAATTTAAAATTTGGATTTTGAATTTTCGGAATTTAAATATTGAAATTTGAAATTTGATTTTTGAAATAAGATAAGATAAGATTTTGAAAAAAGATATGATTTTTTTGAAAAAAAGATTTGAATTTTAAATTTTTAAATTTGAATTTTGAAAATTGAAATTTGAAATTTTGAAATTTTGAATTTAATTTTTTTTTTAATTTGAATTTTGAAAATCGAAATTTGAAATTTGAAATTTGAGTTTGAAATTTTGAATTTTTGAATTTTAATGAGAAAAGAGAAAAACAATAAAATGACACCAAACTTAAAATTTTTAGATCAGAACGAAGAAAACAACTAAGAACAACTTGAAGATCAAGATGAACACCAAGAAAAAATTTTTTGAAAAATTTTTAATAACTAAATAAAAACCAATAACCTCTTAATTTACGAAAAAGCAAAAATAAAAACAAAAATAAAAACAAATAAACAGGTAAAAAGCAAATATTTACAATAACCAATAATAAGGCACACGTTTGCAATTCCCCGGCAACGGCGCCATTTTGACGATGGGATTTTTCTATCGGTAAAGAAATATAAAAATATGATTGCGTTGTAGATATAGCTTCTAAACCAACAGAAAATCCTTTCGTACAAACGTTTTGGTTGTCACAAGTAACAAACCCCTAAATAAATTGATAACCGAAGTATTTAAACCTCAGGTCGTCTTCTCAAGGAACTGCAGGGAGGTGTTCTTATTATTGGTTATGAGTTTTGTGAAATGGGGGTTTTGAAAGGTAAGGAACAAGTAATTTAAATGACAAATAAAATAAATAAATAACTGTAAAATAAACTCTTGGCAAGGTATGAAAATTCGAAAGTCCTATCCTAGTTACTCCTATGAGAATGGAAGTTAATCCCACTTAGTTAACCCTTATGAAAGCAAGGGAAAGTCAAGTGAACTAATTAGTTAGATTCCCAAGTCCTAGCCAACTCCGAAGGAAAGACTAGAGTTAGTAGAATACCAGTCAATTTAGCCGACATAACAACCAATCACGGATAGTTGATAACTCAAGAGCTTCCAGTTAATCAATTAAAGCCAATAATATAAAAAGCTAAATAAGAATCATAAATCTGAAATACCTCAAATTATTAATTAAGAAAATCAATCTAAACATAAAGAGTTCATAAGCCAATTTGGCTAAAAAGAGAATCAACAAGAAAAATAGAATAAACTAGTAAGCTAGAACAAATAAAAGTAGAATAAAAGTTAAATTAAAGGAACATTGAACCTGTGATGAAGAAATAATCCTAAATCCTAAAACTAAATCCTAAGAGAGAGGAGAGAGCCTCTCTCTCTAAAAACTACATCTAAACTATGAAAAGTGAATTATTGAAGACATGTTAATGAATGGATGCATTCCCCCACTTTATAGCCTCTAATATGTGTTTTCTGGGCTGAAAACTGGGTCAGAAATAGCCCAGAAATCGCCTAGCGATTTCTGTTACGTTCAGGTCGCGGCAAAGTGACGCGGAGGCGTCGTCCACGCGTTTGCGTCACCTGGCGTCGGGGCAGCTATTGCAAATTATATATCGTTGCGAAGCCCCGGATGTTAGCTTTCCAACGCAACTAAAACCATCTCATTTGGACCTTTGTAGCTCAAGTTATGATCGTTTGAGTGCGAAGAGGTCAGGCTGGACAGCTTAGCAATTTCTTTAATTTCTTGTATTCTTTCCACTTTTGCGTGCTTCATTTCCATCCTCTGAGCCATTCTTGTCCTGTAATCTCTGGAAACACTTAACACACATATCAAGGCATCTAATGGTAATAAGATAGGATTAATATTAGCAATTTAAAGGCCCAGGAAGCATGTTTTTAATCATAGCACAAAATCAGGAAGGAAAAAGTAAAACCATGCAAATAGTATGAATAAGTGGGTATAGAGTTGATGAAATCCACTCAATTGAGAACAAGATAAACCATAAAATAGTGGTTTATCAATGATCGTTCCTTTTTTAATTTTAATTCTATTGAGTTATTGTTTGTTTTTAGTTTCATTTTATTTTATTTTATTTTATTCTCCCTGGAATCATTCATAACATCCGCATTAGCATTTGCATTCTGCATATACTCTAAAAAAAAAAAAAAATCACACCACACGTGTGCATGGGCCACGCGTGGGCGTCGATCTCAAATCGACGTCTCCATCCAACGCCCAGAAAGTTGGGCTGGAATCGTGCGGCTGGTATGCGTTAGGCATAAATTGGGCCACGCGTACGCGTCAACGACACGTACGCGTCATTTTCACTTACACACACCACGCGTGGGCGTAGGCGACGCTTACGTGTCGCGTGAAAATTTTTGCCCCCTTAATTGAAACAGAGAGTTGCGCCAAAACGACGCTGGATTTATGCGTTTAGCACAATCCTAGTCGACGCGTACACGTGCCTCACGCGTACGCATCATTTTCACTATCCCTCATTCACGCGTTCACGTCAATGACGCTTCCGCGTCGCTGCACTTCCGCCTCATCCATGCTTTCGCGTGATCCACGCGTCCGCGTGGATTTGAATTTACTTACCCCCTCGACGCGGAAACCCTAACCCCAGTGTTGCCCCTTTTTCCCCCCAACCCCTCAGCGCTTCCTCTCTCTCCTCCAACCTTCCACCCACCACCAGCCACCACCGTCGCCGACCAAGTCCACCGCGCCACCCTCGCCGCACCGCCCTTACCCCCCTCTTTCTCCCCTTCTCTTATTTTTCTTATCCCTACCCCCTGCCTCCACCGCGGCCGAACCAGACCCCCTGCCACCACCGCAGGCACCCAGCGCCGTCGTGCCGCCCACCAGCGCCACCACACCACCACCCTCTCTCTGCGTTCAATTTCTGTCACTACGCACACCAGGTTCCACTGCACTCCGATTCCTTTCTAGTTCCAGTTAGTTAGTTTGCATATTTTTCAAATTCTGTTCAAATTAGGATAGCAAGAGATGCATGTTCGTAATGGATTTTAGGTGGTTAGGTAGCTAGGATGTGGTTAGTGGATTTAGGCCTGATAATTGTGCCGTTCTTGCTTTTTGCTTTATCTGTTTCGCAATTCTGAAATTGCTGTGCTGTTGATTTTGCTATTCACTGCTGTTCCATTCCTGTTCAATACTACTTTGTTTCAGCAGATCTTAATTGAGTGTTGCCAATGCCTATATAACTGCACATACATTAGCATTCTTGTTGACATTTGCTTTATCCTCATTAATTCGTTAAGCCAAATACATTGCATCCATATCCTATATTCTTGCTTGCTTTCTGAATTTGCTAAAGCCAGGTTGATTACATATACCTAATTACTGCTGTTTAGGCTTAGCTAAATCATTTATTGCTGTTTTGGATTAGCTAAACTTGCTTATTGCCTACACTTGCTATTTTTGGTCTTACCTGTTCTAGGATTCATATAAGCTGCTAATATTGCTTAAACAGTAATGCTACTTGCATTATTAAGCTATTTGATTTTCCGGGAACGTCCAATTTATAGCCGAAATGCTGCCCAATTTTTTTCCACAAATTGTTTCACTCAATTCCCATTTATAAATTGGCTTTGGTACTTTTAAACTCTACACTAATTGGTTTCAACCAAGCCATTTAATGGATGAATGGGCTAGAATTCCTACTTCTTCTGGTTCCCTTATTAGTTAAATCGCTTTATTGATGATTTTGTTCATTTTTGCACTTCTTTTATTTTCATGTTTATCATCAATAATCCGCAATATCTACTAGAATGTGAGTTGCTTGTTCTTTACGTTTATGCAATTTTTGTTCATTAGAAACTACAATACCGTGCCACTCACTTTAACTTCACTTTTTAACTCTTAACTGCATTAACTTTCTAACTTCTCTCTTAATTTTCACCTAACTACTTTCAACCCATTTCATGGCACGATTACTGTTGTTCCTGATAAACAAGCATTCCGCATATCATAGATCTTGGATTGTGATTTTTATTTTAATTCTTTGATTTTTAGCTGGCATACAGTCCAAAATTCTACATCTATCTAACTCACTTCATGCTTATATTGTTATTCTATTCCTCTTTTGCCTAGCTATGCTTATATTGCTCAAATACTATTTGCTTACCTGTTTTCCTGCTTTAATTTAATAAACTGTATCCTGGAACCTCTGCTTTTCAAGATGTCTAACCCAAAAGGCAAAGGAAAAGCCAAAACAGGAACATGCAAAAGAAAAAGCGGAGAATCCTCGACCACTATCCTGGATATACTGCATGATGATTCCTGGCGGGAGAAGAATTTTACTCCGCAGGAAAAAGTTGATCAATTAGTGCCTGCAACCGACCCAGTCAAGTTTGTAAACTGATACTGTGAACTGAAGTATCCAGTCTTTGCAACTTCAAGGAACCTATATCTAGAAAAGACCCTCCGAATTCCAGCCAAATTACAATAGTACGCTACAGAACAAATCAAACAGAGAGGCTGGTTCTTTCTGGAGAGGAACTTGACTGAGGTCAATGCATCTTGGGTCAGAAAATTTTACTGCAACTATTTTAAAACAACCCTGGATGCAGTGCAGCTCAGAGGCAAACAGATTCTAGTTACTAAGGAGGCGATTGAAGACATCCTCCATTTCATGCTTAAATCCGATCAGCCAGATGGTTATCAGCAGGATGAGGAAGATATGAGATTTATGAGGTTTGATTGGGAAGCAGTGAAGTGCACCATATCTATTGATCCTGCTGTCCCCTGGGTTATGGGTAAGTCAACAGTGACCCCAAAAGGGATCAAAATCATCTACCTCAACGATGAGGCTTCACGAGACTGAGGTGCCAGCTGCCATGATTTCTCTTATCTGGTGCATGATAGAAGGCAAGGACCTGTACCTTCCCTGATTTATTCGGTACTCCATGTCCAGGGTTCATGTCCGAGGCACTCTGCCCTTCCCCTATTTGATTACTCAGATGGGCCGCCGAGCTGAGGTACCTTAGGAGCTTGCGGATGAGAAGCCACCAGTCGCTGACTGCAAGAAGATCATCCCACATGGCAGAAAGTTTATGGCTCTGGGTTACAGACCGCCCTTTCTCACTGCCTCCGCTGATGCAGCCACATCTTTTGATGCTCCTTCAGCACCTGCCGCACCAGCCACCACCACAGCACCTTCACCTGCTTCCGAGCCCATTTACAACTTAGTTTACCGCCTCTTTCAGCGGTTAGACCAGATGGAGCGCCGCAACAAACGGCGATATGAGAGGTTTAAGCGTCGCAGCAAGCGACGCTATGAGCATTTGAAGTTGATGATCCGGTCAGGCCACGATGACATCCCTTCCGATCCTGACACACCATCAGAGCCATCTGAGGAGGAGGCGGATGACCAGGTGGAGGATGCACGAGCAGAGGCTGCGCAGGCAGGACCCGAGCAGGCTGCGTGGTGCACGAAATTGTGATCTCAACGGCGCCAAAAACTTGGTACGCACGTTCATAATCTCAATTCTTTTTGTCACAACTCTGCACAACTAACCAGCAAGTGCACTGGGTTATCCAAGTAATAAACCTTACGTGAGTAAGGGTCGATCCCACGGAGATTGTCAGCTTGAAGAAAGCTATGGTCATCTTGTAAATCTCAGTCAGGCAGATTCAATTGGTTATGGGATTTTGATAATTAAAATATAAATAACGGAAAATAAAGATAGAAATACTTATGTAATTCATTGGTGAGAATTTCAGATAAGCGTATGGAGATGCTTTGCTCCTTCTGAATCTCTGCTTTCCTACTGTCTTCATTCAATCATTCATACTCCTTTCCATGGCAAGCTGTATGTTGGGCATCACCATTGTCAATGGTTACTTCCCGTCCTCTCAGTAAAAATGGTCCAAATGCGCTGTCACCGCACGGCTAATCATCTGTCAGTTCTCGATCATGTTGGAATAGGATCCAGTGATCCTTTTGCGTCTGTCACTACGCCCAACACTCGCGAGTTTGAAGCTCGTCACAGTCATCCCTTCCCAGATCCTACTCGGAATACCACAGACAAGGTTTAGACTTTCTGGATCTCAGGAATGGCCACCAATAATTCTAACTTATACCACGAAGACTCCGATCTTTCAGAATGGAGGCTAAGGGATAAACGCTCAATCCAAGGTAGAACGGAAGTGGTTTTCAGGCACGCGTTCATAGGTTGAGAATAGTGATGAGTGTCACGGATCATCATATTCATCATGGTTGAAGTGCAAGCGAATATCTTAGAATAGGAATAAGCTTGAATTGAATAGAAAAACAATAGTACTTTGGATTAATTCATGAGGAACAGCAGAGCTCCACATCTTAATCTATGGTGTGTAGAAACTCTACCGTTTAAAATACATAAGTGATGAAGGTCCAGGCATGGCTGAATGGCCAGCCCCCTAAACGTGATCTCTGAACATAAAAATTATTCAAAGACTAACCAGAGATATAAAATAAATCACTAAAAGTAGTTTTTATACTAAACTAGTAGCTAGGGTTACATAAGATAAGTAAATGATGTAGAAATCCACTTTCGGGCCCACTTGGTGTGTGCTTGGGCTGAGCATTGAGCTTTCATGTGTAGAGACTCTTTTTGGAGTTAAACGCCAGGTTGTAACCTGTTTCTGGCATTTAACTCTGATTTCCACCCTGTTTCTGGCATTTAACTCCAGAATAGGGCAGGAAGTTGGCGTATGAACGCCAGTTTGCATCATCAAAACTCGGGCAAAGTATGAACTATTATATATTGCTGGAAAGCCCTGGATGTCTACTTTTCAATGCAATTGAGAGCGAGCCAATTGGGCGTCTGTAGCTCCAGAAAATCTATTTCGAGTGCAGCGAGGTCAGAATCTAATAGCATTTGCAGTCCTTCTTCAGCCTCTGAATTAGATTTTGCTCAGGTCCCTCAATTTCAGCTAGAAAATACCTGAAATCATAGAAACACACACAAACTCATAGTAAAGTTCAGAAATGTGATTTTTATTTAAAAACTAATAAAAACATAGTAAAAACTAACTAAATTATACTAAAAACTACCTAAAAACAATGCCAAAAAGCGTATAAATTATCCGCTCATCACAATACCAAACTTAAATTGTTGCTTGTCCCCAAGCAACTGAAAATCAAATAGGATAAAAAGAAGAAAATATACTATAAATTCCAAAATATCAATGAAACTTAGCTCCAATTTAGATGAGTGGGGCTAGTAGCTTTTTGCCTTTGAACAGTTTTGGCATCTCACTTTATTCTTTGAAGTTTAGAATGATTGGCATCTATAAGAACTTAGAATTCAGATAGTGTTATTGATTCTCCTAGTTCAGTATGTTGATTCTTGAATACAGCTACTTTATGAGTCTTGGCTGTGACCCTAAGCACTTTGTTTTCCAGTATTACCACCGGATACATAAATGCCACAGACACATAACTGGGTGAACCTTTTCAGATTGTGACTCAGCTTTGCTAAAGTCCCCAATTAGAGGTGTCCAGGGTTCTTAAGCACACTCTTTTTTTGCTTTGGACCTCGACTTTAACTGCTCAGTCTTAAGCTTTTCACTTGACACCTTCATGCCACAAGCACATGGTTAGGGACAGCTTGGTTTAGCTGATTAGGCCAGGATTTTATTCCTTTGAGCCCTCCTATCCATTGATGCTCAAAGCCTTGGATCCTTTTTACCCTTGCCTTTTGTTTTAAAGGGTTATTGGCTTTTTGCTCTTGCCTTTTGGTTTAAAGAGCTATTGGCTTTTTCTGCTTGCTTTTTCTTTTTTCTTTCTCTCTCTTTTTTTTCGCCCTTTTTTCTGCAAGCTTTTGTATTCACTGCTTTTTCTTGCTTCAAGAATCAATTTTATGATTTTTCAGATATTCAATAATATTTCTCCTTTTCATCATTCTTTCAAGAGCCAACAAATTTAACATTCATAAACAACAAATTCAAAAAAATATGCACTGTTCAAGTATTCATTCAGAAAATGAAAAGTGTTGCCACCACATCAAAATAATTAAACTAAGCTCAAGGATGAATTCAAAATCATGTACTTCTTGTTCTTTTATTTTTAGATCATTTTTCATTTAAGAAAGTTAATGGATTCATAGGACATTCATAGCTTTAAGGCATAGACACTAGACACTAATGATCATGTAATAAGGCACAAACATAAATAAAAATAAAGCATAGTAAATGAAAAAAATAGAAAAATAAAGAACAAGGAAATTAAAGAACAGGTCCACCTTAGTGATGGCGACTAGTTCTTTGGATTCGGGTTCATACTTTGATCATGGTTCCTAGTGATCCATGCGTTTGCATATAACTCTTGAACCATTAAGATTCTGACTTGTTGAATAGGATTAGAGAGAATTTCCCGTCCTCTTCTTTTAGTCTCATGTCAGATCTCCGGATATTCGCCCTTTTTGAGCTTAAAAAGGGCCTCAGGGATCACCTTTTTCTTAACCACAACTTCATAGAAGTGGTCTTGATGGACCTTTGAGATGAATCTCTCCATATCCCATGACTCAGAGGTGGAAGCAATTGCCTTCTCTTTCCTTTTTCTTGAGGTTTCTCTGGCCTTAGATGCCATTAATGGTTATGGAAAAACAAAAAGCAACGCTTTTACCACACCAAACTTAAAATGTTTGCTCGTCCTCGAGCAAAAGAAGAAAGAAAATAGTAGAAGAAGAAGAAAATGGAGGAGATGGAGGGGAAGAGTGTATTCGGCCAAGGGGGGAAGAAGTGTTTGTAATGTGTGAAAATGAGGTAGTGTTGAGGGGTTTATATAGGGGTGGGGGAAGGGTTAGGTTTCGTGTATTAGGGTTGGGTTTAGGAGGGAAAGGATTTTGAATTTGGAGGTAGGTGGGGTTTTTTTGGGGAAGAGTAGATGGATGTGAGTGGTGAAGGGTATTTGGGGAAGAGTGTTATGAAAGGGTGTGAAGAGGAGAGAAGAAGAGATGGGGTAGGTGGGGATCCTGTGGGGTCCACAGATCCTGAGGGGTCAAGCACTTAGCATCCCTGCTCCATTTAGGGCATGCAAAACGCCCTTAGATTGCACTTCTGGCGTTAAATGCCCGTTTGCTGCTTGTTTCTGGCGTTTAACGCCAGTTTTTCTCCCATTTCTGGCATTAAACGCCAGCTTGATGATTCTTTCTGGCGTTAAACACCAGTTTGATGCTTCTTACTGGCGTTTAAACGCCAGTAAGTTCTTCCTCTAGGGTGAGCTATTTTTCATGCTATTTTTCATTCTATTTTTGATATTTCAGTTGTTTTTGTGACTTCACATGATCATCAACCTAAAGAAAACATAAAATAGCAATGGAAAATATATAGATATAATTAAATAACATTGGGTTGCCTCCCAACAAGCGCTTCTTTAATGTCAATAGCTTGACAGTGAGCTCTCATGGAGCCTCACAGATAATAAGAGCAATGTTGGGGCCTCTCAACACCAAACTTAGAGTTTGGTTGTGGCATCCCAACACCAAACTTAGAGTTTGAATGTGGGGGTTTTGTTTGACTCTGTATTGAGAGAAAGTTTTCATGCTTCCTCTCCATGGTTACAGAAAGAGAACCTTGAGTTCTGAATATAAGGTAGTCCTCATTCAACTGAAGGACTAACTCTCCTCTATCAACATTAATCACAGCTTTTGCTGTGGCTAGGAAGGGTCTGCCAAGGATGATAGATTCATCTTCATCCTTCCCAGTGTCTAGGATTATGAAATCAGCAGGGATGTAAAGGCCTTCAACATTCACTAGCACCCCTCTACTAGTCCATAAGCCTGTTTCATTGATTTATCTGCCATCTCCGGTGAGATTCTTGCAGCTTGTACCTCAAAAATTTCCAGTTTCTCCATTACAGAGAGTGGCATGAGGTTTATCCCTGACCCCAGGTCACACAGAGCCTTCTCAAAGGTCATGGTGCCTATGGTACAAGGTATGAAGAATTTTCCGGGATCCAGTTTCTTCTGAGGTAATGTCTGCCTCATTAATGCATTCAGTTCATTAGTGAACAAGGGCGGTTCATCCTCCCAAGTCTCAGTACCAAATAACTTGGCATTCAGCTTCATGATTACTCTTAGATATTTAGCAACTTGCTCTTCAGTGACGTCTTCATCCTCTTCAAAGGAAGAATATTCATCAGAGCTCATGAATGGCAGAAGGAAGTTTAATGGAATTTCTATGGTCTCTGTATGAGCCTCAAATTCCTTTGGTTCCTCAAAGGGAAATTTCTTTCTGTCCAGAGGACGTCCCATGAGGCTTTTCTCACTGGGATTCACGTCCACCTCACTCTCTTCAGGTTCGGCCATGTTGGTCATGGTTATGGCCTTGCACTCTCTCTTGGGATTTTCTTCTGTGTTGCTTGGGAGAGTACTGGGAGGAGTTTCAGTAATCTTCTTACTCAGCTGACCCACCTGTGCCTCCAAATTTCTAATGGAGGACCTTGTTTCATTCATGAAACTTAGTGTGGTCTTGGATAGATCAGAGACTATGGTTGCCAGGCCAGAATGGCTCTGTTCAAAATTCTCTGTCTGTTGTTGAGAAGATGATGGAAAAGGCTTGCTATTGCTAAACCTGTTTCTTCCACCATTATTATTGAAGCCTTGTTGAGGCTTTTGTTGATCCTTCCATGAGAAATTTGGATGATTTCTCCATGAAGGATTATAGGTATTTCCCTAGGGTTCTCCCATGTAATTCACCTTTGCCATTGCAGGGTTCTCAGGATCATAAGCTTCTTCTTCAGAAGATGCTTCTTTAGTACTATTGGATGCAGATTACAATCCCTTCAGACTCTGAGAAATCATATTGACTTGAGTCAATATTTTGTTCTGAGCCAATATGGCATTCAGAGTATCAATTTCAAGAACCCCCTTCTTCTGAGGTGTCCCATTGTTCACAGGATTCCTCTCAGAGGTATACATGAACTGGTTATTTGCAACCATTTCAATGAGTTCCTGAGCTTCTGCAGGGGTTTTTAGATGAAGAGATCCTCCTGCAGAATGGTCCAATGACATTTTTGACAACTCAGACAGACCATCATAGAATATACTTATGATGCTCCATTCTGGAAGCATGTCAGTAGGACACCTTTTGATTAGTTGCTTATATCTTTCCCAAGCTTCATAGAGGGACTCACCTTCCTTCTGTATGAAGGTTTGGATTTCCACTCTAAGCTTGCTCATCTTTTGAGGTGGAAAGAATTTGGCCAGGAAAGCACTGACCAGCTTATCCGAAGAGTTCAGGCTTTCCTTAGGTTGTGAATCCAACTATGTTCTAGCTCTGTCTGTTACAGCAAAAGAGAAAAGCATAAGCCTGTAGATATCGGGATCAACTCCATTGGTCTTGACTGTGTCACATATTTGCAAGAATTCAGCCAAAAACTGATGAGGATCTTCCATTGGAAGTCCATGGAACTTGCAATTCTGCTGCATTAGAGAAACTAATTGAGGCTTAAGCTCAAAGTTGTTTGCTCCAATTGCAAGAATTGAGATGCTTCTTCCATAGAAGTTGGAAGAGGGTGCAATAAAGTCACCAAGCATCTTCCTTGCATCTCCACCATTGTTATTGGGTTCGGCCATGTCTCCTTCTTTTTCGAAAATTTCTGTCAGGTCTTCTGCAGAGAGTTGTGCCTTAGCTTCCCTTAGCTTCCTCTTCAGAGTCCTTTCAGGTTCAGGGTCAGCTTCAACAAGAATGTTCTTATCCTTGTTCCTGCTCATATGAAAAAGAAGAGAACATAAAAGAAGAGGAATCCTCTATGTCACAGTATAGAGATTCCTTTATGTGAGTAGAAGAAGAGAAGAATAGAAGAAGGAGAAGATAAGAATTCGAACACAGAGGAGAAGAGTGAATTCGAATTTTTGAGTGGAAGAGGAATGTTAGTAGATAAATAAATAGAAGGAGATGAGAGAGGGGGAGAGAATTCGAATTTAATTTAAAATAAAATGAAAATATTTTTGTTTTTATTTTAATTGTTAATTAGAATTCGAAAATTGAGGAAAATAAAATAAAATAAAATTGAAATTTAAAACAATTAGTTAATGAAAAGAAATTTTTGAAAAAGAGGTTAGTGATTTTCGAAAATAAGAGAGAGAAAAGTAGTTAGGTGGTTTTGAAAAAGATAAGAAATAGTAAAACAAACAAAAAGTCAAGTAGTTAATTGAAAAAGATTTGAAAATCAATTTTGAAAAGATAATAAGTGAGAAAAGATTTTGAAATTAAGTTTTGAAAAAGATATGATTGAAAATCAATTTGAAAAAGATTTGAAAAGGAAATTAAAAAGATTTGATTTTGAAAATTAAAGTTGATTACTTGACTAACAAGAAACTAAAAGATATGATTCTAAAATTTAAAGATGGAACCTTTCTTAATAGGCAAGTAACAAACTTTAAAATTTTTGAATCAATCACATTAATTATTAGTAAAGATTTTGAAATTATAGAATGAAATTAAGAAGAAGATTTTGAAAATCATTTTTAAAATTTTTGAAAATCATAAAAAAATGAAAAAGATTTGATTTTTGAAAAGTTTTGAAAAGATAGGATTTTTAAATTGAAGATTTGACCTGACTCATAAGAAACAACTAAATTCATGATTCAACTCAAATATTCGAAATTTATGAGAAGAATAAGGGAAAGATATTTTTTTGATTTTTGAGTTTTTAATAAAGAAAGAGAAAAACACAAAAAAGACACAAGACATAAAAATTATGAATCAAAACACACAATGCATGCAAGAACACTTTGAATGTCAAGATGAACACCAAGAACACTTTGAATGTCAAGATGAACACCAAGAACTTATTTTTGAAAATTTTTAAGAAAATAAAAACATGCAAGACACCAAACTTAGAAATTTTCAAACTTTAGACACTAACAAATTGAAAATGCATATGAAAAACAAGAAAAGACATAAAACATGAAAATGCAAAGATCAAACAAAGAAGATAATCAAGAACAACTTGAAGATCATGAAGAACACATGAACACGCTTTTGAAAAATGCAAGAAGAATAAAGACATGCAATTGACACCAAACTTAATAATTGACACTAAACTCAAACAAGAAACATAAAATTATTTTTGGTTTTATGATTTTATAAAATTTTTTGTAATTTTTCGAAAATTAATTGGAAAAAGAAAAATATGGATTTCAAAATTTTTACTAAGAATTCCAGGAATCATGTAATGTTAGTCTAAAGCTTTAGGCAATGTTAGTATAAAGCTTCAGTCTAAAAAGATTAGACATGGCTAGCCAAGCGTCAGCAGGACATTACATACAACAACTAAATTGATGGGAATCAACTAGCTCTTGTGATATTAAAAGCATCATTTGAAACTCTAGAATTTATTCTTAAAAATTTTGAAGAATAAAATAAAATTTTTTGAGATTTTTCGAAAATAAATAAAAATTAAAAAGCTTAAACATAAAATAAAAGTACCTAATCTGAGTAACAAGATGAACCGTCAGTTGTCCAAACTCGAACAATCCCCGGCAACGGCGCCAAAAACTTGGTGCACGAAATTGTGATCTCAACGGCGCCAAAAACTTCGTACGCATGTTCATAATCTCAATTCTTTTTGTCACAACTCCGCACAACTAACCAGCAAGTGCACTGGGTCGTCCAAGTAATAAACCTTACGTGAGTAAGGGTCGATCCCATGGAGATTGTCGGCTTGAAGCAAGCTATGGTCATCTTGTAAATCTCAGTCAGGCAGATTCAATTAGTTATGGGATTTTGATAATTAAAATATAAATAATAGAAAATAAAGATAGAAATACTTATGTAATTCATTGGTGAGAATTTCTGATAAGCGTATGGAGATGCTTTGCTCCTTCTGAATCTCTGCTTTCCTACTGTCTTCATTCAATCATTCATACTCCTTTCCATGGCAAGCTGTATGTTGGGCATCACCGTTGTCAATGGCTACTTCCCATCCTCTCAGTGAAAATGGTCCAAATGCGCTGTCACTGCACGGCTAATCATCTGTCGGTTCTCGATCATGTTGGAATAGGATCCAGTGATCCTTTTGCATCTGTCACTACTCCCAACACTCGCGAGTTTGAAGCTCGTCATAGTCATCCCTTCCCAGATCCTACTCGGAATACCACAGACAAGGTTTAGACTTTCCGGATCTCAAGAATGGCCGCCAATAATTCTAACTTATACCACGAAGACTCCGATATTTCGGAATGGAGGCTAAGGGATAAACGCTCAATCCAAGGTAGAACGAAAGTAGTTGTCAGGCACTCGTTCATAGGTTGAGAATAGTGATGAGTATCACGGATCATCATATTCATCATGGTTGAAGTACAAGCGAATATCTTAGAATAGGAATAAGCTTGAATTGAATAGAAAAACAATAGTACTTTGCATTAATTCATGAGGAACATCAGAGCTCCACACCTTAATCTATGGTGTGTAGAAACTATACTGTTGAAAATACATAAGTGATGAAGGTCCAGGCATGGCCGAATGGCCAGCCCCCTAAACGTGATCTCTGAACATAAAAATTATTCAAAGACTAACCAGAGATATAAAATAAATCACTAAAAGTAGTTTTTATACTAAACTAGTAGCTAGGGTTACATAGGATAAGTAAATGATGTAGAAATCCACTTCCGGGCCCACTTGGTGTTTGCTTGGGCTGAGCATTGAGCTTTCATGTATAGAGACTCTTTTTGGAGTTAAACGCCAGGTTGTAACCTGTTTTTGGCGTTTAACTCTGATTTCCAACCTGTTTCTGGCGTTTAACTCCAGAATAGGGCAGGAAGTTGGCGTTTGAACGCCAGTTTGCATCATCAAAACTCGGGCAAAGTATGAACTATTATATATTGCTGGAAAGCCCTGGATGTCTACTTTCCAACTCAATTGAGAGCGCGCCAATTGGGCTTCTGTAGCTCCAGAAAATCCATTTCGAGTGCAGGGAGGTCAGAATCCAACAGCATCTGCAGTCCTTCTTCAGCCTCTGAATCAGATTTTTGCTCAGGTCCCTCAATTTCAGCTAGAAAATACCTGAAATCATAGAAAAATACACAAACTCATAGTAAAGTCCAGAAATGTGATTTTTATTTAAAAACTAATAAAAACATAGTAAAAACTAACTAAATTATACTAAAAACTACCTAAAAACAATGCCAAAAAGCGTATAAATTATCCGCTCATCACTGCGCCACATCATGAGAAGCCCCAGCAGATACAGCCAGCCGATCCACATGTCTCTTTACAGACAGAGCCTCCACTTCAGCAGTCAGATCCTCAAGCACCCACACAGACTGCAGCAACTCAGGCCACCATAGAGACACCAGCAGAGCACCCTTCCGGAGATGCCCCTTCTTCACACCCAGCGTGATTGAGCATCGGGGACGATGCTATTGTATAAGTGTGGGGAGGTCACCATCTCTGGCGAATATTATCTTGGTGAACCACTTTCAGACTCTTTATCCTATTTTATTTCTTTTTTTGTATTTTATTTTATTTTATTTTATTTTACTTTATCTTATTTTTCTTTCAGTACTTGCACATTTTCTTTTACTGTATTTTCTGTCTATTTCTACTTTATTACATTTTATATTTTGCACTTTGTATATATATCTTAGATATTTAGCTTGATTTGTACTTTTAGCATTTAGTTGTGATAAAGAAACATATGGATTATTTAGTTTAGTTTACCCTTTTTAGCATATGAGAATTCGGTTTAATTGAAAATAAAGAGTAAACTAGAAATTTTAATTTTTCAGAATCACAACAATCCACCCACTATATACATATATATATATAACAATAAATGTTGGTAAATTGACAACATTTTTAAAAGAATATACTTATTTTGATAAAAGCCATTCAAAGATTCACATTGAGTTGAATGGAAATTCTTAATTTCTACTTGCATGATATACATAATTGATATATGGTTTTGAGCCAAAGAACACACAACCCGTGAGTTTTTTAGCTTAATTGCATGGTTACATTATTTAACCATAGTTTTCATTCCTGTGTGTTTCTCCCTTCTTCACTACGATTGCAGACTTTACTTTGTTTCATTCTATATGTCCAATATTCAATGTATTTACATTCTTGCATATGATCGAGGCCATTACTTGTTCTTTTCTCACTTTTTCTAAATAAGCCTACCCTTTTATGTCACCCTTGTTAGCCCCCTTGAGCCTTTTAATCTCCTTCTGTTCTATAACCACATCACTAGCCTTAAGCAGAAAAACAAATCAAATACCCCAAATTGAATCTTTGGTTAGCTTAAGATAGAGATTGTGCATCCACTAAGTGTGGGGAAACTATGGGAACATGGGATGATAAGAAGAGCAATTAACTGATAAATTATTTGGAATTTGGGTGCATGCTCATATGAAACCAAAATAATTAAAATGCCATGTGCATTGATATGTTGTGTTTATGTTTCAAAAAAAAAAAATCCCTTTTAATAAGTAAATAAATAAGGGGACAAAATTACCCCAATAATGAGTTTAGTAAAGAAATCAATGCACATGGGATAAAATAAAAAATAATTTGGTGCATGAGTATGTGATACAAAAGTGGGAAAATTGGGTAGCTAGGCATAATTTAAAAAAAAAACTAAAATTATTATATAGAATATGTATATGTTAGGTGAGATCTTAGACTAATCAAGGATTCAATTTATAGCTCACTTAGCCTTATATATATATCCTCACCTTTACCTTAGCCCCATTACAATCTTGAAAAGACCTCATGATGTTTGCATGTATATATTGAATATTTGTTGATTGGTTAGATAAAGAACAAAGTTTTAGAAAGTATGACTAGAGAAGAATAGAGTGATTAACCCCAAAAACTGAGTGACTAGAGTGTATACACAAATCCAGTGAGGGTTCAATAGCTCATTTCCATATATCCATATTTAATTATTGATTGTCTTGCAAGTTTGTGAAATCTTTTGATTAACTCAACTCAATTGTGAATGTGTTTTAACATGATTTAGCCTTGGCTGTGCATATATGTTTCCTTGAAAAATTTGACTCAATTTAACCATATGTAAGCTTTATATATATAAGTGGATAGTAATTAGAATTGCATGATTCATTTAGGTAGCTTGCATTTAGAATAGATTGCATTGCATAAGATTCCACCATTCTACCTTCACTCTTTTCTCTTGAAATTAGCATGAGGACATGCTATTGTTTAAGTGTAGGGAGGTTGATAAACCACTATTTTATGATTTATCTTGTACTCAATTGAGTGTTTTTATCAATTCTTCACCTACTTATTCATAAGATTTGCATGGTTTTACAATTCCTTCCTTATTCTATGATATATGTGAAAACATGTTTCCTATGCCTTAAAAATATTAATTTTAATTATCCTTTATTACCATTCGATGCCATGATCTGTGTGTTGAGTAATTTCAGGCTTCATAGGGCAGGAATGGCATAGAGGACAGAAAGGAAACACGCAAAAATGGAAGGAACGCACAAAATGGAGTTTTGAAGAAAATGGCAGCGACGCGCACGCATGGACAACGCAGACACGTGCCTAGCGCAAAACACAAGCGACGCGTACGCGTGACTGACGCATATGCATGACACGAAAAATCTTCAAATGACGCGCACGCGTGACCCATGCGCATGCGTGACGGACGCCACGTGCAGAAAATTGCAGAAGTCGCCCCCAGCGATTTTTGGGCCCTTTTTCGGCCCAAATCCAAGCCCAGAAATACATAATATAGGCTGGAGAATGAAGGAATCAAGGGAACAGAATCCATTATTCACAATTTTAGATTTTAGATGTAGTTTTCTAGACTCTTCTCTCTCTCTTAAGTTTTAGGATTAGGATTTCTCTTAGAGTATGGTTATTTCTTCAATCCAGGTTCAATGTTCCTTTAATTTAATTTCTCTTCTACTTTTAATCATTCTATTACTTTAGTTGATTACTTGATGTTGCCAAATTGGTTTATGGATTCCTATGTTTAATTTGATTTTTTTTCCTTTTAATATAAATTGAGGTATTTCAGATTTAAGATTGTTTTCCTCTATTTATGATATAAACAATTTGGATTTTTCCCTTTTGGCTTGGGATAAGTAATTGGTGACACTTGAGTTGTCAAACTCAGCGGTTGATTGAAAATTAGAACTTGCTGATTGATTTGGATCCCTCTAAAGCTAGTCTTTCCATAGGAGTTGACTAGGACTTGAGGAATCAAGTTGATTAGTCCACTTGACTTTGCTTTATTTAGTAAGGGTTAACTAAGTGGGAGCACTAAACAATTCTCATCACACCTTATAAGGATAACTAGGATGTGATTTCCAGTTCTCTTACCTTGCCAAGAGTTTTTCTAATTGTTAATTTATTTTTCTTGCCATTTAAATTACTTGTTCCCCATTTCAAAAACCCAACGATACTGTTCCATAACCAATAATAAATCATACTACCCTGCAATTCCTTGAGAGATGACCCGAGGTTTGAATACTTCGGTTATTTATTTTTATTGGGTTTACTTTAGTGACAAACAAGTTTTTGTACGAAAGGATTCTTTGTTGCTTTAGAAGCTATACTTTCAACGAGCTTTTAATTGCGAATTTCTAGACCACACAAAAGTCTTCTCGTCAATATCTCCAAGCTTTGATCGAGTTCTTCACAAACCATGAGCTCCCAAAGTTGATCCTCCTCTTGTAATCCGGGATCCCACACTTTGTTTTGACACCCGTCTTCAAGTTGATCTTGGTAATTTCCTCCGGGTCGTAAGAAAAGCGAATTCTTACTAAGGCACTAAACTATCCTCCTAGACCCATCCAATTGAGCACTACACCAACCCATGCTCCTCAAGTTTGAGCTTCCAACTATAATGAGCCTAGATTTACAACGCCAACCACTAAACATCCTCCTCTTACGCTTAATTCTGCAAAGCACCTTAAGTTGGCCATCCATTTCAAGCAAACCAAATTCAAGTGGGATAATAAAGCTAAGAGTAATGAGTTTTACCCACTCAATTGAAGGATTAGATGGCGGCCTAGGTGGAGAAGTTCCTAACAGTCTTGATAACATACATTCCATTCCCGTCCATCCTCTTCTAGAGGCTTCCACCACTTGACAAGGTTCTTCAAGCTCTTCCTCTTGCCAAGCTTCCTCAAGTTCACATGCCTCTTCACCAAATTCTTCTAGCTCTTCCCCATCACTCAAATCATAGATAGGAGGTTTAGTGAAGTCTACCTCATCATCAATTCCAAGCCCAATGGGGAAGGATTCCTCAAACTCCAAAGGATCATATGTTGATGCGAAATCATCATAGATAGAGAAGCTTGGTGCTTGCCCCACTTCTTCCAATTCTTCAATCACATTATGCCTTGGAGGTTGTGTACTATCCTCCTCAACATCAATTTCAAATCCCTGGAAGAAGGCTCTTCTACTTGAGATTCCTCTTTGCACTCAACATCTCCTAAATCTTCAACCACTACTTCCTCTTATTCAATAATCCCTACCTCCTCCTCTTGTTGCACTTCTTGTCTCAACTCCCCTTCTCCACCTTGAAACTCCAAATTCACTCCCTCACTATGCTCCTTGATTGCTTCTTCATATTCAACAATGGGAGTGCCTTGATCGTATAGGCTTAGGTGGGATAAGACCATGTTGCTAACGGCTTCCATCACAATAGCAATCTTAGCTTCTAGCTCCTTAAACTCCTTTTTCGTTTCCTCTTGTTGCCTTAGGATACGAGATCTAAGCTCTCTTTGTTCTAGCACGAGGGCATGAAGACCTTTGTCCATTAGGTGCGGTGTAGAAAGAGAGGTTTTATTGTTTGAGGGAAAGGTGTTATAGTTGGAAGATGGTTCATATTGGTGGAAGTCTTGAGGTGGTGTATATGGAATTTGTGGTTCATGGGAGTATTGGTGTTGGAATGGTGGTGGCTCTAGATATGGTTCATATGGTGGTTGGTATGGTGGATATAGGTTAGGATCATATGGAGGTGAATGGTGGTATGAGGCTTGTGAGTGAGGTTGTTGAGGGCTACATTGAGGGAAGGGGTCATATGTATGTGGTGCTTATGGTTGATAATCACAATGAGGGTCACAACATACATTAGATTGGTATGCATTAAGATTTGGTTTGTACCTATAAGAAACCAGAGGAGGTTGTTGCCAAGAGGGTTGTCCATAAGCTTGGGGCTCCTCCCACATTTGATCTCCAAATCCTTGATGCAAATCCTCATTAAAGCATCTATTTCCTACAACATAGTTTGAACCACACTCATAGCCAAAGTGATGAGAATTCATGGTGACAAGAGAAAACAAAAACGAAAACTAACAAGAAACAAAGAAAGCAAAGTCCTACAACTAGCAACAACTAACAAAGAGGCAAAAGGCAAACATATTTACATATTCACATATATACAATAGCCAATAACATAACACCATTGCAATTCCCCGACAACGGCGCCAAAAATTTAATAGGTGAGAATTGTTGTCGGTTTAGAATTTCTCTTATAGTAAAAGGAATTACTTCGTTGTAAGCATAGTTCCAAACCAACAAACAATTCTCATATCAAATTTTAATAGATTTTGGTTGTCACAAGTACAAACCCCAATGAAAAACTAAAGTATTCAAACCTCGGGTCGTCTCACAAGGAATTGCAATGAAGTGATCAATTATTGGCTATGAAGGAACAAGTGGTTTGATTTATAAAAGGGGCAAGAAAGTAAATGGCAAGAAAATAAAGGAAACAACTAAAGAAAGCAATTGATAAAAGAGAGACATTCATGGCAAGGATTGAGAATATAGGCTTTCTATCCTAGTCACTAATAACAATAATTAATAAGAATTTATCCTATTTCGTCATCTCCAACAATAGAAGAAGGTATAATGTTATCTTCACATATAGAGAAAGTCAAATAAGACTAGCTAATCTCAATCCAAAAGTCCTAATCAACTCACTAATTGAATTAGCAAGAGATTAAAGTCAATGGAAATAATACTAGCTAACAACTCTAGATCACCAACATAGGTTGGGTCTTAACGACTCAAGATTGCCTAATTCCTCTTTCCAAGCCAAGAATGTTAAAAAATCTACTCTAACATCCTACCAAGCATTTTGTCAAACACTTGGAAGGCATAAAAAGAAAGCATAATAAATTGCAAGAAAGAATAAAATCCACCAACTACCAATTGCAAGGAAACAACAACAACAATCCAATTAATAATAAAAGAGCATCAAACATGAAATTGCATTAAATGAAAATCAAATACAACAAAATGCTCATTAACGAAATCTACTACTACCCAATACAAGAAATTAACAACAACAACTAAGGAGAGCACACTAAGCATGAAATACCTCAAAATTGCATTAAAGAGAATGGAAGTTAACAAGAGAAAATAGGAGAATTAAGACAATACAACAAGGAATTGTAAAGAAGACAAGATTAAAATAAGGAATTAAACCTAGATCTAGGAGAATTTGTCCTAATCCTAACCTAATTCTAGAGAGAAGAGGGAGCTTCTCTCTCTCTAAAAACTAACTACATGCTTCCTAGTCTACAACTAATTGCTCTGCCCTTTGCCCAAGCTTGAATTCTGCATGAAATAGCCTTAGGAATGAGTTGGATTTGGACCTGGGCAGCTCAGAAATCGCCCCCAGCATTTTCACTTTAATGAAGTCACCTGTCTGCTGTGACGCGTACGCATGGGCCACGCGTACATGTCGTCTGGCGTTTTGCTTCTCATGTGTACGCGTCATGTCACGTGTACGCGTCGCCTGGTGACCTCATCTCCATGCGTGCGCGTCTGTCACGCGTGCGCGTTGATGTATGCACTCCAAATCCTTGTTTTTCCATGAATTCTTCACTTTGCATGCTTTTCTGTTCACTTCTTCCATCCAATACTTGCCTTACAAACCTGAAATCACTCAACAAACACATCAAGGCATCGAATGGAATTAAAGTGAATTAAATTTAGCTATTTTAAGGGATAAAAAGCATGTTTTTACACTTAAGCACAAATTAAGAGAGAATTACAAAACCATGCTATTTCATTGAATAAATGTGAGATAAGTTGATAAAATCCCCCAAATTAAGTACAAGATAAGCCACAAAATTGGGGTTTATTAGAAGTCTTTAACAATACCTTGGATGAGAATTAAGGAAGAGGATTTAGTGGATAAATTTGTGGATCTTAAGCTGGATATTGGTGAAGTTGCCGGAAGAGCTTGTTTGAATCAGTTGTAGATTTCAAGTATGTTTAAATCAGAGATACAGAAAGCTCAGCAAGATAAGCAAAAGCTTCAGCAATTATTTCAACCAGTTGGTAAGGAGAGACGTGGAGAATTCACTAAGGATGGCAAAGGATTTTGGAGATACAAGGGAAGAATTTGTATACCGGATGTCGGAAGTCTGAGGCAAGACTTGTTGTCGGAAGCTCACAACAGTGGGTTTTCAATTCACTGAGGAAGTACAAAGATGTACTATGACTAAAAGAAGATGTTCCGGTGGCCTGGGATGAAAATTAATGTAGCTACAGTTGTATCTAAGTACTTGACGTGTCAGAAGGTAAAGATAGAGCGTCAGAAACCATAGGGAATGCTACAGCCACTTGAAATTCCTCAGTGGAGGTGGGAAGGAATTGCGATGGACTTTGTGACCGGTTTATCGAGGACTAGGTTGAAATTTGATACGGTTTGGGTAATCGTGGATCTCTTAACTAAATCTACTCATTTTCTGCCTATCTGGGTAAACTATTCAATGGAGGAGTTTGCGAGATTGTATATCAAGGAGATCGTAAGCTTGCACGGTGTGCCATCGAGTATAGTGTCGGACCGTGATCCCCGATTCACGTCAAGGTTTCAGGGGGTTCTCAAAGAGCTTTCGGTACGAGGCTATGTCTCATCATCGCATATCATCCACAAACGGATGGACAGTCAGAAAGAACTATTCAGACGTTGGAAGATATGCTAAGAGCATGTGTTTTGGATCAACCCGAAAGTTGGGACCGTTACATGCCATTGGTGGAGTTTGCGTACAATAACCGCTTTCATGCGAGCATTGGGATGGTTCCGTATGAAGCCTTGTATGGACGGAAGTGCCGATCTCCACTTTGTTGGTATGAGTTGGGTGAAGCAAGTGTATTGGGTCCTGATTTGGTAGCAGAGACTACTGAGAAGATTAAGAATATTCGGGAGAGAATTCTAATGGCACAGAGTCGACAGAAAAGCTATGCGGATTAGAGAAGGAAACCGTTGGAATTTGAAGTAGGAGAGCATGTATTTCTGAGGCTTACACCGACAACAGGGAATGGAAGAGCAATCAAAACAAAGAAGTTGAATCCGAGGTTCATTAGGCCGTTTAAGATTTTGAGGCGATTCAGGCCGGTGGCTTATCAAGTAACTTTGCCGCCTCACTTGTCTAACTTGCATGACGTATTCCACGTGTCACAACACCGTAAGTACATGTCGGATGTGGCTCATGTGTTAGAGCTTGAGTCGGTCGAGTTGAGGGAGAACTTGACATTTCATGTAACATTAGTGAGACTTGATGACACTAGTGTGAAGAAACTGCGAGGAAAGGAAGTTTCACTGGTTAAATTTGCTTTGAAGTGAGCATGAGTTGAGGAGCATACTTGGGAATTGGAGTCCGAGATGTGGAAGGATTTTCCCGAGTTATTCTCAAGTAATCACTAAATTTTGAGGGCAAAATCTCCTATTTAGTGGGGAGAATGTAAGAACCGAGACTAATTAACCGTCTAATTAAATAATTAATATTGCTCAAAATAGGATTCGAAAATTTAGAATGAGAATTAGATGATTTAAATATGATTTTCGGATTCAGTAGATTTTTCTGAGACAGAAAATGTATTTTCTGGGAAAAACCGAGAAAAATCACGAACCAGCAGCCGAACTGGTCGAACCGATTTAAGTCTGTCCAGTACTATGCGAGAAAAATTAAAAACAGTAGAAAACTTTAGAAAAATATTTAAATTCGAAAACCGAGCGTTCATTTTAAAGGTTTGGCCCAAAGTTGGGCCAAACGTGCTAAAAACGCTAACGGGTTAGACCGGGCCCAAGTTGGGCTCAAGCCCAACATATATATACTCTCATTAAAGGCCAATTCAGCACACAACACTTAAACACAACACCCACACCAGCTGAAAGCAAGAGAGGGAGAAGAGAGAAGAAGCACTATTCATCATCATCTTCTCAAGCTCATAACTTGAGCTATGGAGCTCCGATCGCCGCACCGTTTATGGCCACACGATCCTTGCGAAGAGCTCTACAAAACTCACACAAGAAACTGGTAAGAAAATCATGAAAT
Organism: Arachis ipaensis; assembly: GCF_000816755.2. Classification (NCBI taxonomy): domain Eukaryota; kingdom Viridiplantae; phylum Streptophyta; class Magnoliopsida; order Fabales; family Fabaceae; genus Arachis; species Arachis ipaensis. The sequence goes on along the minus strand of NC_029785.2, from coordinate 71,196,027 downwards.
GCCTCTCATTTCTTACTTCCAAAATTTCGAAATTTTAGGGCTTTGTGTTGAGTGAAATTTTGTGATTTTGGGTGTTTAGGTACACTCTAGCACTTGATTACTAGTGGGCTTTGCTTCCAAAATTGTTAGGTAAGGTGAGTTGTTCTTAACCCTTGTGAAATTCTAATTATGATGAACCCTAGGTTGATTAGTTATAATTTGTGTGTATATAGCTTAATTATTGTGAGTTGGGAAGCCTTTGGAATTGAGTTGATGGCTTGTTGGTGATTGTTAATGCTTGTTGGAGTTGATTTGTGGCTTGGATTGTGGTTGAAAGATTAACTTATACTCAATTGGATTTTGGTACATATTAGAAATCGGCCAAGGTATGATTTCAGTTTCCTCTATGTAATATATAATATTTCTGGACACTTAGGCTAGTGACCCATAGGATAGGATTGAATTAATTTGGTTGTTGAAATTATTGTATGATGATTTGATGACTTGGGATTTTGATGAATTGAAATATTGATATTGATAGTATGGTATTGGAGATTGAGATTTGAAATTGATTATGATGATTGTTGGTAATGGTGGAAAGATAATTGAATTAATGTGTTGGTTGAGACATGAATGTATTATTATGTATTTGATAATGGGGATTGATGATTGCATGAGGTTTGGTGGTGAATTGAGGTATGAAAAATGTGAATTTGATGTGTTTTGGGAGTTTGATGAGATGGTGGTTTAGTTTTGGTTGTGAAATTAGAAAATTGAGAATTTATGAACTTTTGGTAAAACTGAAATTTTGATGAACTTTAATGAATCATATCTTGAGCTACCGTACTTGAAATTCAATGAATTTTATATCAAATAAAAGATAATTGAACAAGCTTTAAAATGGTTTAAATTTTGTGGAAATATGAATTTGGTAGAAGAATATATGAAAGTTGAAAATTTGGTGTCAAAATCTGAATTCTGCAATGTTGCAGAATTTTGTGATTTCTGGTTTGTGTGCGCATGTACACCCCTATGAGTTTTTGAACCTGTGCGCACGCACAGCCTTGTTCATAGGCACACACAGGGGAAGGGTTACTGATGGGAGCGCTAGCACGCCCTGTGCGCACACATAACCAACGAAGTTCTGCAAGCTGTGCGCACGCACATCCCTGTGCGCATGCACACGTTGGAAGGTGCATTCTGTTGAGGGCGTTCGCACGCCTTATGCAAGCGAACAGAATTGGAAAATTTTGTACTTATGCATACACACACCTCTATGCGTACGCACACTTTTGAAAATCCTCCTGGGCGTGCGCACGCACACCCCTGTGCGTACACACATGCCCTATTTTTCAACTAAAACTTTGTTTTTAACTATTTCACCTTTCCAATAAGCTTGTAACCTTCTGTGACACCTATTTAAGACTCTTTGGCTTATTTTTGGGTATCAAAACATGGAAAAAGGTCCTAGGAGATTTAATTTGGTACTACATTGAAAAGTTAGAAAATGGAGGCTTAGGTTTCTGGTGTACTGAGGATGGCTTTGGTGGAGTAAGAAGGAAGAATGGTATATGAATTGAGAAACTGATGAACTAATGAGTTCGGAATGGAAATGTTTAATTGCAGTGGTTGAGATGAGTCAAGGACTCAGAATTGCAATGATGAATCATTGATATACTGAAAATATTTTCTGAAAACCACTGTATTTCTATTTTATATTGAGATTGTTGAGACGCTATGCGCTCGGCAGGGACGGTGGTTAGATCCTACCTATCGAGGTAGCGGCGGGGGCGTAAGGGTGGTGGTTTGTCCTGCTTGCGTTGAGATGTGAGGTCTGTGGCAATAGTATCCCGCTCGCATCCCTTCAGATCACTAGAGTTTGTAGGCATAAAATTCTGGACGGTGTTTTGAGCACCATATCTCGGGGGTTCCCAATTATGATTCCGAATGGCGACATCTCCATGGAGATGTGTCGAGTTGGCAGTTGAACCGACAATGTGATATCATAGCCAGTAGGATAGGCATTCATCATGTGTATCTTCTATATGTTTGTTTGCTTTGCTGACTTGTAATTTGTTTGCCTAATTGTATAAAATGCCTAATTGCCTATTTGAATTACTTGAGATATATGCCTATACTTGTGTTTTACTTGCATTGTAATTAATTATGTTTTCTACTGGGATTGAGGAGGCTCGGAAGGCGGTGGTGATGGGATCGCATGGAGGATAGGTTGGTGAAGGCTGTGGGACAGCGGAGAGTTGTTAGTTAGAAAATCCACTAAGTTAGATTACCCTTTTATTATGTTAAGGTTTTAAGTTATGCTTTACTATTTTAGTCATGCTTTAAGATGAATCTTGTGATGGATATGAAGTTCTAGGATTGCCTCTGGCATCTCGGAGTCTTATATCTTACATCACTGGGCACTGTTACCATATTGAGAACTTCCGGTTCTCATACCATATTTTGTTGTTGTTTTTCACATGCAGGTCGCAACCCACCTCGGTGAGTTGTTTCAATGGTGACAGAGTGGAGGATCCTGGATATATTTTGGAGTCTTTTTGCTTATTTTTTATTATCTCTCATCTTTTGTATTTAGTGTTGCCTAGAGGCTTATTTGAGAGAAAAACTTGTATAAGCTGTTTTTAAACTTTCAGATTTCTATATGGTCTAAATATAGCTAGCCGGCTTAAACTCCGCGAGTCGTGGCTAGATCTTCATACTATTATACTCTTATGTTTTGATATATCATATCTATATCTTGTGCGTTAAGTTTGTAGCTTTGTGAGTACGTTTTGCGCTTTTCAAATCCTATTTTTGAGCTATATCCTTCATCGGGCTTCTAGACTATATTAATTCTTTCTATATTATATGTATGAGTTTAGAATTATCGTAACCTTTGATTAACCTTTGCTTTACGACGTGAGGTATAGCTTAGGGTAATTAGGGTGTTACATTTACTGACTTTTATGGGCACTATCATATGTTGCAAATTCACTATCTTCTAACTTTATCAAACTAATTTATAAACTGAATGATTTAGAACTAAGATATGTATATCTGCTTGAGGCATAAACTTCTAGACGAGGATTCAATGCTTGAGGGTTGCTGTTGTTACTTGTTTGTGAGACATTTAACATACATACACACAAACATATATATTTAATCTCGCTCTGACTCTTTTTGTCAAGTATATCATTTTTATCTAGAGGCAACTAGTTAGATTTACATAATTGATTCCTTTTACAATGCTAAGATTCTAAGGAACACAAAAACCTGGTTATTGTATATATTGTCTTGCTGGATTCTGAGAGAAATAATGCTACTCAGAAAAAAAATGAAAAAAAATTAAGCTGGAGTTTATCACTGTCTTGAATAAGAGTTTCCTTTTTGCAGATGTTGACAGGCTTACGTATTCAGTGTTGCCTCCTGATAATGGTATTGGGGAAGAGTTGGTCAGGACTTTGCTTTAGCCCAAGTCAATGGTCTATGGTGAGCTATTTCCTTAGTCAAATGTGTAGAGACCAAGACTAATATTTTGCTTTCTTGTGTCAAAATCTCTTGTTGATTATCACTGCTGATATTATTAAACTAGTGTGTAGAGTTAATATGATTTCCCTGTTGGTTATGATCTGTGATATTTGTGCTATTTTCCAGGCAGCTGTTGCACGTAGCTTTTGCAATGTGATCTATATTTATAACTAGGACATACATGTTTGTACGTTATGACCGTAAGGATTCTGTACAGTACTTCAACACTTTTATCTTAAATTTTTATGGAAATAGGAATAAGTATCTGCTATTAATTGCTTCTCCATGATTCATTCTTAATTTTCCAGCCATGCAATACCCTTTAGACTTGAATATGACTTAACTATGACAATTTACAATATTTCTTTGGCTATTTATTTTTGATGATAAGAATTGTATGTTGTTCACTTTAATCTCAATTGTTGATTTCTCTCTTCTATTGTTTTGGTTCACATTTCAGTTCAGTTCCTATGCACCGTGTTGTTTTTTTCCTTATTAGTCAAGGCAATCAAGTTTATGTATCTAGCTTACTTTAATTACATAAATTGGCTTATTTTCTTAATTTTTCTTTTTCGTTTCCTTGGACATAAGTGATATTAAGTGACCTGGTATTTTCTTGTGGAGGCAAAGGAATAATTGAAAATCTACTAAAATTTGTATATGTTTACTTTTAGTTGCTAGAATTCCTTAGTTATTTTTCAATATTTCAGGCTTTGGCATCCTACCTCGTTAAACTTCATGCAGAATGTAGTTAATGAAAGCCAGAGTCCTGTAATAGCTGTTACCGAAGGATGCCAGGCGAATTTTTTCAGTTGATGGTTTCTTTAATGCTTTATTGTCATAATGAGTTCTTCCTTATACCTTCTATTGGTATCTATTTCTAAGCTTCATCATTTAATATAATTGTAGCTGACTTTATGGGAGTTGAGAATGAAAGAAAATAGTGGTTTGCGGCTTGGAGTATTAGGTGTGCCAGCAGTTGTTTAGTTTGTTTGCATGCTCTTTCTTTCCGAATCCCCAAGATGGCTATTTATGGTACATAATTGCTTTGAGAGTTGTGCCAAAAATGCTACTTTCGAAAGCTACTTGTTTAGGAAAGCATCTTGAGATTTTGCTTTCATGTACATAATAGGAAAAAAGAAGCAGTTGATGTGCTTTCTAAGATCTATATATGATCTTGCTTACTTAGAGGATGAAGTTGATTTCCTCACAGCTCAATCGGAGCAAGACTGCCAGAAAATGAATAATGTCAAATTCTGGCATGTTTTTCGATCAAAGGAAATCATATTGTCTTTCCTTGTTGGAGGAGGACTTCTGGTAATAATGCTTGTTTCCTTTTCTTTTATTCTTTAATCTTCTTTTAAAGTTTTTTTACAAGATAACACATGTTTTGGTTTGCGAGTTTGAGTAATAGGCTGAAAGAAAATAAGGCTAGTGTTTCCTAGAATGGAAAGTGAAGCTTCAAAATAATTTATCAATTTTGTATCTATTTTTGCCATCTTTTGCAGGTGAAAAAAGTTCACAAATGTTCCAGAAATAATTATGTATGATCTAAGGGAAGGAAGTTTAAGAGGGCTAGAGGAAGAAGGAGGAACAGCAAAGGACTTAGGATTTAAGTTGTATTGTTTCTGTATTTTTCTTCAATTTTTAGTTTTGGAATTTGAACTCAAGATTTATTTTTTATTTGAGTATTAGTTTTTTAATGTCTAAAACAATTATAGCAAAAATTATATATGTCACTAATTATTGTTTGATTTGTCTTGTAATTAAAATTGTATACTATATTTGTAGGTTTGGTAATAAAAAAGAACTGAAAATTTATAATTTGCAGCGGTGAAGGTAAAAATAAGAAAAAGGATTTTTTTTAACTTTATAAGGCTATTGCCACGCTTTTAAAATTTGGCTGTATATCGCTGTCGCCACGATTAAAAAGCGTGGCCATATCTCTCTCTATCGCCACGCTTTGAAAGCGTGGCCATATCTCTCTGTCGCCACACTTTAAAAGCATGGCCATATTTCACATATGGTCATGTTTTTAAAGCGTGGCCATATCTCTCACATACGGCCATGCCTTTAAGCGTGGCCATTTTGAAAAAGCGTGGCAAAAAAAAGCGTGGCAATAGGTCACAAAAGTGTGGCGATAGAGCAACCGCCAAGCTCGCAGACGAGACCCTTTCAAAAGCATGGCGGTAGTTCAAAAAGCGTGGCGAAAAGCTATCTCCAAGCTTTTTTCAGCTTTTTGCCACACTTTAAAAGCATGGGAATAGAGCTGTTTTCTTGTAGTGCTATCACAGGGCTAACTTGTAACGACCCAACTCCTGGTATGCCATGGTCATACAAGAAGCTAAGTGTCACTAACTTGTTTTTCTATTTATTAACTATTATTTAATATATGAGCCTGTGCCACATTAAAGCGTTATCAATTTTACGAGCGAATTTTTTTAAAAACATTTGAAGCGATATAAAGGATCCAATATAAATAGACATATACATATAGAAATATAAAGAAACATAAAGAAACATATAGCATAACTGATAATATACATCATGTAAACTATAAACAGAACATGTAGCGTTTATAAAAGATCATGTCAGTATACACCACTCTTACTATCAAAATGTCACATTTTCGGTTGCGCCACTCTAATAGCGAGAAGTAATACGACGATTTTATATACTTAATAATAAAATAGGAGCCTTTGACTCGAAACTGTATTGCTATCTTCTTTGAAAAATCGGAAAAATACTTTTTCTTGAAAACAAACAAGCATATACATATATACAAAACTTCTTACTCAAGCAACTTACAAATATTATATACATACATGTCATTACAGTCACGACTCCTATCCCTCTTACAAGAATATAATAATATAGGCAAGAAAAATCTATAACATATATATACAAACAGAAATAGCATCTATAACAACTTAGCAAGAACTCCGTGAGCTTCCTCGTCCATCCTGAAAAGAGAAGTCTGTAGGGGGATGAAAACTTCGTCCTCGTAGGTTTTCAGTAGAGGGTTTAAGAATTGTCATAAGAAGATATTTTAAATAAAACTATTTTCAACCGCAGTAATCGTCAGTTCATTATCCAAATCTAAAGCTCATATTTTTTTCTTATAAAAATTTCACGCAAAATAACATTCCATACATTTCACCGCTTACTAAGAAACTATTTTAACCAAAACTTATCACTGATCCAACCAATGATGGCCTCTGGCTCAAATCAAATCAACTTGGCCTCCGGTCCAAATTAAATCAACTCGGCCTCTGGCCTAAATTAAATCAACTCGGCCTCCGTTTCAAATTAAAACAAATCAACATCAAAACTCAATACAAAAGCAGAATCAATCATTAAAGCTTTAAATCAATAATAAAAAGTACTCAATTAATATAAAATTACCTAAAAAATATTTTTGAGTAAATAAAATAAATCATAAATAATTTATTATTTAGTTTCCAAAAATTTGGGGTCTTACATCCTACCCCACTTATAAAAGTTTTCGTCCTCGAAAATTAACGTAATACATAAAGCATTACATAGTGCCAACACTTTACTTTTAAACTTCTTATGGAAAAGCAAAAAGTCTCAGCTCATATGTATACATATACAGTTTTCAAATACTTGGATTTTCATATGGTATAAAGATATAAGGGTAGAAATGTAATTACAAAGCAGAAGTTACAAGGCAAGCTTGATGCAAAAGATGACATGGTTCAAACATGCGATGGTAACGCAAGGTGGTGAAAGGTTATAAAATAGGCTGTGGTTAAAACGACGTGCATCTGCACACTGATCTCGTACGAATTTCAGAGCTTTAACTTCCCAAACTTCAACTTCTAGCGTTTTCCAAACCCCGCGATATGCGCTTCCTATTACTTATATTTTTGCCTATGATAACCCGATAGTGCTCTCATATACATAAACCATTAGTGTTAAGCTGACTGATGAGCGGATAATTTATACGCTTTTTGGCATTGTTTTTAGTATGTTTTTAGTAGAATCTAGTTACTTTTAGGGATGTTTTCATTAGTTTTTATGTTAAATTCACATTTCTGGACATTACTATGAGTTTGTGTATTTTTCTGTGATTTCAGGTATTTTCTGGCTGAAATTGAGGGACTTGAGCAAAAATCAGATTCAAAGGTTGAAGAAGGACTGTTGATGCTGTTGGATTCTGACCTCCCTGCACTCAAAGTGGATTTTCTGGAGCTACAGAACTCAAAACGGCGCGCTTTCAATTGCGTTGAAAGGTAGACATCCAGGGCTTTCCAGACATGTATAATAGTTCGTACTTTGCCCAAGTTTAGATGATGTAAACTGGCGTTCAACGCCAGTTCTCTGCCCAATTCTGGCGTCCAGCGCCAGAAACAAGTTGCAAAGTGGAGTTCAACGCCCAAACTGGCACCAAAACTGGCGTTCAACTCCAGGAATGACCTCTACACGTTTAACACTCAAGCTCAGCCCAAGCACACACCAAGTGGACCCCGAAAGTGGATTTATGCATCAATTACTTACTTCTGTAAACCCTAGTAGCTAGTTTATTATAAATAGGACCTTTTACTATTGTATTAGACATCTTTGGATTATCTTTTGATCTATTGATCACGTTTTGAGGGCTGGCCTCTCGGCCATGCCTGGACCTTCACTTATGTATTTTCAACGGTAGAGCTTCTACACTCCATAGATTAAGGTGTGGAGCTCTGCTGTTCCTCAAAGATTAATGCAAAGTACTACTGTTTTCTATTCAATTCAACTTATTCCACTTCTAAGATATTCATTCGCACTTCAACCTGAATGTGATGAACGTGACAATCATCATCATTCCCTATGAACGCATGCCTGAAAACCACTCCCGTTCTACCTTCGATTGAACGAGTATCTCTTAGATTACTAATACAGGGGACCGAGTCCGAGATATTGGGATCTTCGTGGTATAAGCTAGATTGATGGCGGCATTCATGAGAATCCAGAAAGTCTAAACCTTGTCCGTGGTATTCCGAGTGTAAGGTATTACTTGGATGACCCAGTGCACTTGCTGGTTAGTTGTGCGAAGTTGTGAACCATGGTATTGGCATCATGTTTTTGGCGCCATTGTCAGGGAAAGAAAGAGCAATGAATTTTACATAATCAAAGTGTAATCACAATTTCGTCCACCAAGTTTTTGGCGCCGTTGCCGGGGATTGCTCGAGTTTGGACAACTAACGGTTCATCTTGTTGCTCAGATTAGGTAATTTTCTTTTTGTTTTGTTTTCAAAAATTTTTCAAAAATTTTTCAAAAATTTCTCCTTTGTTTTTGAAAAAATCTAAAAATAAAAAAAGTTTTCAAAAATATAATAAAAATAATGTTTTCAAAAATAAATTATTCTATGGCTTCAAAACTTTCCAGAATGAATTCTAGAGTTTCATGGTAACATGTTGAATCCTATCTGGCTGAAAAGCCATACCCAAACTCCTTTGGGATTGGTCTTCAACTAATCACCTCAATGGATGTAAATCCATTCTAAAGCTTGAATGGCTATTAAGCCATATCTGACCCTTTGATTGGAGCTTTAGACTAAAGAGCACAAGATTCCTGGAATTCATATTAAAGATTTTGAAATCCTTATTTTTTGTTTTTCAATTAATTTTCAAAAAAAAAATACAAAAAAAAAATTAGAAAATCATAAAAATCAAAAATATTTTTGTGTTCTTGTTTGAGTCTTGAGTCATGTTATAAGTTTGGTGTCAATTGCATGTGCATCTTGCATTTTTCGAAAAAAATCATGCATTCATAGTGTTCTTCATGATCTTCAAGTTGTTCTTGGTAAGTCTTCTTGTTTGATCTTTGCATTTGCATGTTTTGTGTCTTTTCTTGTTTTTCATATGCATTCTTGAATTCTTAGTGCCTAAGCATTAAAGATTTCTAAGTTTGGTGTCTTGCATGTTTTTATTGCATTAAAAATTTTTCAAAAATGTGTTCTTGATGTTCATCATGATCTTCATAGTGTTCTTGGTGTTCATCTTGACATTCATAGCATTCTTGCATGCATTCATTGTTTTGATCCATAACTTTCATGCAGTGCATTATTTTTCTTGTTTTTCTCTCTCATCATAAAAATTCAAAAAATCAAAAAAATATCTTTCCCTTTTTCTCTCTCAAAATTTTGAAAATTAGATTTGGCTTTTCCAAAAATTTTTAAAATCTAGTTGTTTTTATGAGTCAAATCAAATTTTCAATTTAAAAATCTTATCTTTTTCAAAATATTTTTCAAAAATCAAATCTTTTTCATTTTTCTTAGTTATTTTCAAAAATTATAAAAATGTTTTTCAAAAATCTTTTTCTTATCTTTATCACATAATTTTCGAAAATAACATCACCAATTAATGTTTTGATTCAAAAATTTCAAGTTTATTACTTACTTGTTAAGAAAGATTCAAACTTTAAGTTCTAGAATCATATCTTGTGATTTCTTATGAATCAAGTCATTTATTGTGATTTTAAAAATCAAATCTTTTCCAAAACTAATTTCAATCATATCTTTTCAAAAATATCTTCTCATCTTATCTTTTTCAAAAATTTGATTTCAAAATATCTTTTCTAACTTCCTAACTTCTTATCTTTTCAAAATTTGTTGCAACTAACCAACTAACTTTTTGTTTGTTTTTTATCTTTTTCAAAACCACCTAACTAACTCTCTCTCTCTAATTTTCAAAAATATCTTCCCTCTTTTTCAAAATTTCTTTTTAATTAACTAATTATTTCAATTTTTAAAATCTTAATTTTCGAAAATTACTAACATTTTTCAAAAACTATTTTCGAAAATTACTAACTCTTTTTCAAAAATTATTTTCGAAAATCCTCTCCCTCTCTCATCTTATGCTATTTATTTATTCATCTACTAACACCTCTTCCTCACATCACTCACCAAATTCGAACCCCCCTCTTCTATCTGTGTTCAAATTTTTTCTTCTTCTTCTCTTCTTCTACTAACAATAAGGAACCTCTTTACTGTGACATAGATGATTCCTCTTCTTTTATTTTTCTCTTCTCTTTCTTATGAGCAGGGACAAAGAAAAAGGCATTCTTGTTGAAGCTGATCCAGAACTTGAAAGGACTAGGTGGATCCATTCACCTAAAGAAAACGCCTGCAGAAGCTAAAGAACTCATTGACATGGTTGCAAATAACCAGTTCATGTACACTTCTGAAAGGAATCCTGTGAATAATGGGACGCCTATGAAGAAGGGAGTTATTGAAGTTGATACTCTGAATGCCATATTGGCTCAGAACAAAATATTGACATAGCAAGTCAATATGATTTCTCAGAGTCTGAATGGAGTGCAAGCTGCATCCAACAGTACTCAAGAGGCTTCCTATGAAGAAGAAGCTTATGATCCTGAAAACCCTGCAATAGCAGAGGTGAATTACTTAGGTGAACCTTATGGAAACACCTATAATCCATCATGGAGAAATCATCCAAATCTCTCGTGGAAGGATCAAAGGCCTCAACAAGGCTTTAATAATGGTGGAAGAAACAGGTTTAACAATAATAAACCTTTTCCATCATCCACTCAGCAACAGACAGAGAACCCTGAACAAAATACTTCTAATTTAGCAAACTTAGTCTCTGATCTATCTAAGGCCACTGTAAGTTTCATGAATGAAACAAGGTCTTCCATTAGAAATTTGGAAGCACAAGTGGGCCAGCTGAGTAAAAGGATCACTGAAATCCCTCCTAGCACTCTCCCAAGCAATACAGAAGAAAATCCAAAAGGAGAGTGCAAGGCCATTGACATAACCAAAATGGCCGAACCCAATGAGGGAGAGGAGGACGTGAATCCCAAGGAGGAAGACCTCCTGGGACGCCCAGTGATCAATAAGGAGTTTCTCTTTGAGGAACCAAAGGAATCTGAGACTCATCTAGAAACCATAGAGATTCCATTGAACCTCCTTAAGCCATTCATGAGCTCTGATGAGTATTCCTCTTCTGAAGAGAATGAGGATGTTACTGAAGAGCAAACTGCCAAGTTTCTTAGTGCAATCATGAAGCTGAATGCCAAATTATTTGGTATTGAGACTTGGGAAGATGAACCTCCCTTGTTCACCAATGAACTAAGTGATCTGGATCAACTGACATTACCTCATAAGAGACAGGATCCTGGAAAGTTCATAATACCTTGTACTATAGGCACCATGATCTTTAAGGCTCTGTGTGACCTTGGTTCAGGGATAAACCTCATGCCCCTCTCTGTAATAGAGAAACTGGGAATCTATGGGGTGCAAGCTGCTAAAATCTCATTAGAGATGACAGATAATTCAAGAAAACAGGCTTATGGACAAGTAGAGGACGTGTTAGTAAAGGTTGAAGGCCTTTACATCCCTCCTGATTTCATAGTCCTGGATACTGGAAAGGAAGAGGATGAATCCATCATCCTAGGAAGACCTTTCCTAGCCATAGCAAGAGATGTGATTGATGTGGACAGAGGAGAATTGATCCTTCAATTAAATAAGGACAACCTTGTGTTTACAACTCAAGGATCTCTCTCTGCATCCATAGAGAGGAAGCAGAAAAAGCTTCTCTCAAAGCAGAGTCAACCAAAGCCCCCACAGTCAGACTCTAAGTTTGGTGTTAGGAGGCCACAACCAAACTCTAAGTTTGGTGTTGAACTCCCATATCCAAACTCTAAGTTTGGTGTTGGGGAAGTCTCAACAATGCTCTGAACATCTATGAGGCTCCATGAGAGCCCACTGTCAAGCTATTGACATTAAAGAAGCGCTTGTTGGGAGGCAACCCAATTTCTATTTATCTAACTATATTTTTCTTAGTTATATGTCTTTATAGGTTCATGATCATGAGGAGTCACAAAATAAATATAAAAAATTGAAAACGGAATCAAAAACAGCAGAAGAAAATCCATTCTTCATCAAATTCACACAACACACCCCTCTACACCCTTCTTGGCCGAAACACTTCCCACTATCCTTCTCCTCCATTTCTTCTTCTTCTTCGTCATCTATTCTTTCTTCTCTTGCTCGAGGGCGAGCAAAATTCTAAGTTTGGTATGGTAAAAGCATAAGCTTTTTGTTTTTTCATTACCATTGATGGCACCTAAGACCGGAGAATCCTTTAGAAAAGGAAAAGGGAAGACAAAAGCTTCCACCTCCGAGTCATGGGAGATAGAAAGGTTCATCTCCAAAGCCCATCAAGACCACTTCTATGATGTTATGGCCAAGAAGAAGGTGATCTCCGAGGTCCCTTTCAAACTCAAAAGAAATGAGTATCCAGAGATCCGACATGAAATTCAAAGAAGAGGTTGGAAAGTTCAAACAAATCCCATCCAACAAGTCGGCATCCTAATGGTTCAAGAGTTCTATGCCAATGCATGGATCACCAAGAACCATGATCAAAGTAAGAACCCGGATCCAAAGAACTATGTTACAATGGTTCGGGGGAAATACTTAGATTTTAGTCTGGAGAATGTGAGGTTGGCGTTCAACTTGCCAAACATGGAAGAGAACGCACGCCCCTACACAAGGAGAGTCAACTTTGATCAAAGGTTGGACCAAGTCCTTATGGACATATGTGTAGAAGGAGCTCAATGGAAGATTGACTCAAAAGGCAAACCGGTTCAACTAAGAAGACTGGACCTTAAGCCTGTAGCTAGAGGATGGTTGGAATTTATTCAATGCTCAATCATTCCCACTAGCAACCGGTCTGAAGTTACTATAGACCGGGCCATCATGATCCATAGCATCATGATTGGAGAAGAGGTGGAAGTTCATGAGATTATACCTCAAGAACACTACAAGGTGGCTGACAAGTCCTCCACTATGGCAAGGTTAGCCTTTCCTCACCTCATTCGCCACCTATGCAATTCGGCTGGGGTTGACATAGAGGGAGATATCCTCATTAAAGAGGACAAGCCCATCACTAAGAAAAAGATGGAGCAAGCAAGAGAGCCCATCCATGGAGCTCAAGAGGCGTATGAAGCTCATCACCATGAGATCCCGGAGATGCCTCAAATGCACTTTCCTCCACAAAACTATTGGGAGCAAATCAACACCTCCCTAGGAGAATTGAGTTCCAATATGGGACAACTAAGGGTGAAATATCAAGAGCACTCCATCATCCTTCATGAAATAAGAGAAGATCAAAAAGCAATGAGGGAGGAGCAACAAAGACAAGGAAGAGACATAGAAGAGCTCAAGGACATCATTGGTTCCTCAAGAAGGAAATGCCACCATCACTAAGGTGGACTCATTCCTTGTTCTTACTTTCTCTGTTTTTCGTCAAAAACAATCATTCTGAACCTCAATGGATAAAGTGAGATGCCAAAACTATTCAAGAGGCAAAAAGCTATAAGTCCTGCTCATTTGATTAGAGCTATGTTTCATTGATAGTTTGGAATTTATAGTATATTCTCTTCTTTTTATCCTATTTGATTTTCAGTTGCTTGGGGACAAGCAACAATTTAAGTTTGGTGTTGTGATGAGCGGATAATTTATACGCTTTTTGGCATTGTTTTTAGTATATTTTTCGTAGAATCTAGTTACTTTTAGGGATGTTTTCATTAGTTTTTATGTTAAACTTACATTTCTGGACTTTACTATGAGTTTGTGTGTTTTTCTGTGATTTCAGGTATTTTCTGGCTGAAATTGAGGGACTTGAGCAAAAATCAGATTCAGAGGTTGAAGAAGGACTGTTGATGCTGTTGGATTCTGACCTCCCTGCACTCAAAGTGGATTTTCTGGAGCTACAGAACTCGAAATGGCGCACTTCTAATTGCGTTGGAAAGTAGACATCCAGGGATTTTCAGCAATGTATAATGGTCCATACTTTGCCCAAGTTTAGATGATGCAAACTGGCGTTCAACGCCAGTTCTCTGCCCAATTCTGGCGTCCAGCGCCAGAAACAAGTTGCAAAGTGGAGTTCAACGCCCAAACTGGCACCAAAACTGGCGTTCAACTCCAGGAATGACCTCTACACGTGTAACACTCAAGCTCAGCCCAAGCACACACCAAGTGGGCCCCGGTAGTGGATTTATGCATCAATTACTTACTTCTGTAAACCCTAGTAGCTAGTTTATTATAAATAGGACCTTTTACTATTGTATTAGACATCTTTGGATTATCTTTTGATCTATTGATCACGTTTTGAGGGCTGGCCTCTTGGCCATGCCTGGACCTTCACTTATGTATTTTCAATGGTAGAGCTTCTACACTCCAGAAGCCATGCAGTGACAGCGCATCGGACCATTTTCACAGGGAGGAATAGGATGCAACCAACGACAAAGGTGATGCCTCAAGACGATTAGCCGTGCTGTGACAGAGCATTTGGATCATTTTCCCGAGAGAGATCGAAAGTAGCCATTGGCACCGGTGACATCCTTACATAAAGCCAGCCATAGAAAGAAGTAAGATTGATTGGATGAAGACAGCAGGAAAGCAGAGGTTCAGAGGAACGAAAGCATCTCTACACGCTTATCTGAAATTCTAACCAATGAATTACATAAGTATTTCTATCCTTATTTTAGTATTATTTTCGAAAACCCCATTACTATTTTATATCTGCCTGACTGAGATTTACAAGGTGACTATAGCTTGCTTCATACCAACAATCTCCGTGGGATTCGACCCTTACTCACGTAAGGTATTACTTGGACGACCCAGTGCACTTGCTGGTTAGTTGTGCGAAGTTGTGAACTATGGTATTGGCATCATGTTTTTGGCGCCATTGCCAGG
>NC_029785.2:71167953-71171414 GCF_000816755.2 Arachis ipaensis | reverse complement strand
GACCATTTTCACAAGAGGAGGGGATGTAGCCACTGACAACGGTGATGCCCTTGCATAAAGCCAGCCATAGAAAGAAGTAAGATTGATTGGATGAAGACAGCAGGAAAGCAGAGGTTCAGAGGAACGAAAGCATCTCTACACGCTTATCTGAAATTCTAACCAATGAATTACATAAGTATTTCTATCCTTATTTTAGTATTATTTTCGAAAACCCCATTACTATTTTATATCTGCCTGACTGAGATTTACAAGGTGACTATAGCTTGCTTCATACCAACAATCTCCGTGGGATTCGACCCTTACTCACGTAAGGTATTACTTGGACGACCCAGTGCACTTGCTGGTTAGTTGTGCGAAGTTGTGAACTATGGTATTGGCATCATGTTTTTGGCGCCATTGCCAGGGAAAGAAAGAGCAATGAATTTTACATAATCAAAGTGTAATCACAATTTCGTCCACTACTGACCAAACTTAATACCGTGATGTGTGCAATGATAGCCTAGTGGCATTAATCAATAGACCATCATGTGCATAAAGCTCTAACTCTCGTAATCAGAATAAGACCTAAAATATGAAAGATGCCTAGAGTATGAAACTGAAGCATAGTTAGTCCATTCCTCAGGTTCTACGAAAAAGACTACTCTGATACTATAATCTAACACCCTTACTATCAGAATATTACACTTTCAACTGTGCCACTCTAATAGCGAAAAGTATTACGACGACTTCATATACTTAATAATAAAATAGGAGCTTTTGACTCGAAACTGTATCGCTATCTTCTTTGAAAAGCTGGAAAAATACTTTTTCTTGAAAGAAAACAAGCATATACATATACAAAACTTCTTACCAAGCAACTTACAAATATTATACACATACATGTCATTACAGTCACGACTCCTATCCCTCTTACAAGAATATAATAATATAGGCGAGGGAAATCTATAACATATGTATACAAACAGAAATAACATCTATAACAACTTAGCAAAAATTCCGCGAGCTTCCTCGTCCATCCTGAAAAGAGTAGCCTGTAGGGGGATGAGAACTTCGTCCTCGCAGGTTCTCAGTAGAGGGTTTAAGAATTGTCATAAGAAAATATTTTAAATAAAACTATTTTCAATAACAGTGATCATCAGTTCATTATCCAAATCTAAAACTCATATTTTTTTTTCTTATAAAAATTTCACGCAAAATAACATTCCATACATTTCACCGCTTACTAAGAAACCATTTTAAACAAAACTTACCACTGATCCAACCAATCACGGCCTCTGGCCCAAATCAAATCAACTCGGCCTCTGACCCAAATTAAATTAACTTGGCCTCCGGCCTAAATTAAAACAAATCACCATCAAAACTCAATCCTAAAACAGAATTAATCACTAAAGCTTTAAATCAATAATAAGAAAGTACTCAATTAATATAAAAATCCCTGAAAATATATTCTCAAATAAATATAATAAATCATAAATAATTTTTTATTTAATTTCCAAAAATATGGGGTCTTACAAAGTCTACATCTGCATCAACCCTAAGTAGCTAATATATACACGACACCACGGGATCTGGCCCATAAAAAAAGCCGTTAAGCTGATGCTCATGCTAGCCTAACAACTTTATAACTCCTAAATCTTGGGTGTACTAACACAAGTAAGAGACTAATCGTAAGTCAATGTTAGACTTGAGCGTCATAAAAAAGAATGCTCCTACTACTGTCAGTCAATATGTACATGTGGCCGTTGGGTAGATCATCATGGTGCTCACTTATCTCCTCCTCCTGTTCTATCTCCAAATCTGGATCCTCCTCCTCCTCATCGTCAGCAGCTATAGCAATACCCCCAAAACCACCAAAGACACTACTATCACTATGTACAAATCCGTTAGTGAGCATAGGACCGTCTACGTGGATAGGGATAACTCCATCATCCGGTAGTGCCGGCTCATCGTCTGGCGGGAAGTCAGGAATAGGATCAGGAGGGAAATCCCACTTCGGTGGAGTCACAGGGATATAATGACCAAAGAACTCAGACTCCTCGGGAACTATAGGCTTAGGTGCCGCCTGATTCAGAGGTTAAGCTGGGATAGGGTGTGCATGACCGTCAGGGAAAGGGTGACCAGGAGCGTTTGGGTGAAGCCATGATAGAGGAAACTCGTATGGAGCATCGGGGTTGAAAAGAAGGATATTCAGAGGATGCTGGAAAGGACGATCTCGTAACGCATAACGTCTAACACGAGGCTCCACTCTCAAAACATAGTAACTATGGTACACTGGATCCTCGTAGATATAAAGATCTTCGACTTCATAGAATATGACTCCCGTTTCCATTTGAAGGAGGAAGGGAGAGAGAAGGGGTAAGAATTGGGATGTTCTTAGTAGCTTCGGGCTAATTAGTCATGTTAATTGGCTCCGTCGTGCTTTTCAAATAGTAAATATACTTTTATAGAAGATAGAAGAAAGCAAGAAAGCAAATAAACAAAAAAGCAAAAAAAGTCGAAAAGCAGAGTACAAACAGAGAAATACAAGAATAAAGCACAACACAGAGAATACACGACAATGAATAATGCACACACAAGGATGATTCATGTCTAGTCCTAGTGCAGGTAATGAGCTCATTTGTCGGTTTCTACCCGCTCCTGACATAACCCAAAGCAGCGGAAACGGCTATGGTTTTCCAGTCAACATAGGTACAGTTCTCACTAACTAATGTATGCAATCATATCCTCTATAAGCAATCTTTGCCTTACAGGTGCGGCATTCTAGCCGTGTATGAAATGATATCCTCTGCAAGTGATCCCAAGTTCTCAGTTGCAGATGCAGCCCTCAATGGCTGTGTATCATTGGAAAACATTCTGTGGTCATACCATTATCTATCTTGCTGCCTCAATGCAGCAGATGAACATACAACAGATGATCATAACATAAGGTTCAGTTCTTTATTCTCATTCTCGTTTTCTCTTTCCTTTTTGCCTCTTTGTGCTACCCTTGTTTCTCTTCTTAACGTTTGTATAGCTAATGCCAATTTCGGTATGAATAGTCAGCCTATCCAAAGCATAGGTTCATTAAGTCTATGTTGAACTATTTTGACTTTTCATATAACACCTAACCCTAAGCGCAATTCAAATACTAACTATGTTACTCCTAGATCGCTTCACTAGTCACCATTTATCTTTGTCATTAAAACTTTACCGACTTTTTCTTCGATTTTTATCTTTTCTTCAACATTTTATCTTTCTTTTATCTTTGCCTTACTAATATATTACTATATCCCTATGTATTTTATGAAGATAATTATGAGATTCTGAGGTTAAAATTGTCTTCCTAAGACTTTTAGGAAAAATTGCCTTTTCGCTATTATTTTATTATTTTTAATAAAATATTATTATTAATTAAATAATATTATTTAATATTTATTATTATTTAATATTTTATTATTATTTTTGAAAATTTACTAATTTAC
>NC_029785.2:71162765-71167799 GCF_000816755.2 Arachis ipaensis | reverse complement strand
CCCCAAACTTTTATTAAATTACATTTTGACCCCTATAACTTTAATATTTATACTTTAAACCCTTAAACTTTTAAGGTTTATACTTTTTCTCCCAAAAATATAAAAATATTTTTACTTTAGCCCCTTTCGAGATCAAAGGCTATTCTTCAGTGTTCTTGACAAAATTCAAAGTATTCTTCGTGTTCTTCGTAAATTCTTCAAATTCTTTCTTTGATTCTTACCTGTTTTTCAAACCAATTTTTATCATAATTTAAAATAAAATAGCAACCACCAAAACCCCTTAATTTTCACTTGATTTCAACACAATTTCAACCCTAACATTAGGGTTTCGAATTCCCATCTGCCCAAGAACCCAAGTTCATAGCTTGAATTTTATCAAATTTCATCAAATTTTTACCAAAATTTCACCAAGAATCACTCATGTAAACAATCAATTTCAAGCATAACAAAACCATATCATAATCACACAACTCAAACACAATTAATCAAGATTAATTTTACCAAACTCTACCTTAATTTGCTGCTCCTAATTTAGCTATGCTTCAAGGTGTTCCTAGGGCACTTTTTCTTCCTAAATCACCTCAAGAACAACTTTATATCCTCAAAATCCTAACTGAACAAACCTTCAATCACAAGTTAAAATGAGATTACTCACCTTAATCTTGCTGGAATTTGAGGTTCCTTGTCCCTCAAGTCAAGTTAAGCATGATACCTATGGAAGAACATCAAGAAAACACATGTTTATGCATGTGTTCTTGAAACCGAAACAAAAGGAGGGAGAACAGCCATCTCACCTTACTTCCATCCTTGATAAGTCACATGGATTTGAAGAGAAATAAGATAGGATCACTTTGATCGGTATAGAATTTTGATTTGAGTTTTAGTTCAGAAGAAATCAAGCTTTGAAGATCAACAACCGAGAACTTTTCTCTCTTTTCTCTCTTCCAAGTTTTCGGCCACAAGAGAGGAAATGAACCAGATTGAGGTCTTGGGGGTGAAGGGAGAGCCATGATTGGATGGTGTTGGTGGTGGTTTAAAATAATATTAAAATATCTCAGGTATATAATTACTAAAATTAGATGTATTAGAGCACAAGTAACAACATATCTAGAGATTAGTATTTGAGCTTCTAGTATAAATGACACTAGTAACATGACTAACATGAGAATAGAAGGTATATGATGATGCATTAGCATTTCTAAAGTCATCAGAAAGTTCTGGTGTTAACCTGCACTAATAGACTATGAACTCGGTTAAACCGATCTCTTGTTTTTAACTAAAATAGATCAAATAATATTATAATATTATTCAAGCAGCTCTAAATTTAATATAATAATAATATTATATTACTATTTCTCTTCTCTCATGAATTAAATTCGGCTTGTTAAACTGAGACTAACTACGGAGACCAGAGTCTAAAACTCCTAACCGAAACGGCTCAAAAACTAGGTTCTTCGCGACTGTTTTGTCGAGCTTATCTCAAAAGAAGTTCTTGCTTAGTGATGACATGATGATGATGAAGATCAATGTGCTTGATAATATACTAGAGGTTCTTCCTTTATTAATCTTTCAAATAACTCTGTATCTTCAAAAAAGGTCTCGTGTACCCCAAAACTAAGTTGTTACATAACTCCTTCGGGGATCGAGATTTCCCCTAACATGGAACCAACAAAGAAGTACAAAATCAATTGGGAAAGCTCTTCTTAAGGGGAATTTGTAAAAAATAACATGGGTCAAGGTAAAAACCCCGTTTCTAATGATGAACACGTAGCCTTTTTATGTTTTCGGCTAAATGCTATAGTTTTTTGATCTCGAAGTGTTACCATGCAATGACTCTATCCACCTCTTGCTGCCCTGATCCATGAGAGGTAATCTGTATGATGAGCTTGTCCACATGGTAACAAGCCTTGAAAATCGATCTCCTCTTAGTGCAGTGGGACCACTTTGGCTCCTTTAATTGTGGTTGAACGCAGTTTTAGGGAAGTTTATGGAAGTCGATGGCATCCCGATTTTACCTAAACAACCCATCAAAGGCTTCTGCCTTGCATCTTTGAAACCAACTTGTCTTGGTCCCAAAATTGAAGATCTTTTTTGGGCAATCTTCACCAAATTTTATCATGAAAAAACCTTTTAGAACGGGGAGCTTAACTTTGCACCTTTTGTCGACCGAAAATGTGATCCTACTTGGTTTCGAGCACCAAGAATTTCAAAGGACAATAATGAGAAAGTGCAATGTTCAAATGATAGAAACTGGAGCAATTATATTGCCATCCAAGTTTTCACTACTGGCATCCCCATGTACAAAAAGGATCCATATCAAATCACTTTACATGCTCCCTATTTTGTGGCTCGACAAATGGGATTTTCTCAATCCTTGCTAGCTTTATTTGGTTCAAAATTATCAAGTCAACTAGGCCAAAAAATTTACAACTCCATGTTAGTTACAACTCAGAAACTAAAACACAACAAAGATTATCAATCTGAGTACGAAGCAATTGACTTTGTCCCAAGTCGATATGTGACCAACTCTTTTCTTGTCTAGTGGAAAAAATATTATTCTCAATACAATTGCAGCCTTGAAGAGATTTTTGAAGATATGTTGAGGGTTTGTCCAAGCATGGGTGAAAAGCCTGCCACCATTGCTATCTCGAAGAGGAAAGCAGAATCCTCAAAAGCTCCAAGGAAGAAATTGAAAGCTTCGAAAACTTCTTCTAGAGCATCAAATTTGGCAGAGGTATTGAAACAAACTATTTCTATTACTTTTTATACTTATATTTCCACCAATTGAGGTTATTTGAAAAAAATTTTATTTTCTTAGGCTAAATAACAACACACCAGCAAGTCTGTTGAATCCCCTTCAGAAAATTCAAGTACCAAAACTTCTCCATTGAACACTGGAGATTTCGAAGCTGGCCTTGAAGATATCTCTTCCAGTTCTCACAACTTTGCGGATTCTGAAGCTACGAAGGAGAACTAGTACCAACCCCACCATCCATCAATTATCTTTTACATCTTTGATGAGAAAAATTTATGTTGATCTAAAATTTCACAAAAGTAGAATCTTGTTGCAAGCATAGTCTAGACCAACAATTAACTCTCAATCAAAGTTTAAATCAAAGGATTATCATAATTCAAATCAAATAACCAAGAGTATTTAAACTCCTGGGTCGTTTTCCCTAGGAATTTTAATTAAGTGTCCTATTATTGGCTATGAGGGATTTTGGGGGTTGATGATGACAAGTCATCTTAGCCTAGTTTCACTAGCCTTTTTCTTTTGTTTTCAATTGAATTATGCACTTTCTTGAGCCATAAGCAAGCCAATTGGGTAGATTATAATGCTTCCTTTGATTTAATCAACCATGTATGAATTCATGCTATTTCATGAGGTTTTATGCTATAATTGTCACATATTATGAAAGAATGAATATCTCATGATTTTGAGCATAGCTTTGATGTGTTTGGTTGATTAATGATAGGTGAAGAAAGCTTGGAGAAAGGTTGAAGCAAGAAGGAATGGCTAGGAGGAAGAGAGGACAAAAAGTTTGAGCAAAAGTTTGCCTCAAACTTTAGCTCAAACTTTCGGAATAAGTGGAAATGAACCAGGGAGCAAAAAGCTGGACCAAAAGTTTGCCTCAAAATTTTGTGCAAACTTTTGGGGAAAAAGCTGGAGCAAAAGTTTGCCTCAAACTTTTTGGCAAACTTTTGGCATCACAAATCAACACCCTGGAGAGCAAAAGTTTGCGCCAACGTTAGCCCATAACTTNAGGAGAATTGAATTCCCTTCCTCTTAGTTTTCTTGCTTTCAATTTCAATTACACTTATCTTGGATCTTGGGTTGGAGAATTGAAGGAATTCTGTTTCAATCTCATCCTGAGATCTCTTTGTTGAATTTTACTGCACAATTGAATTTAAATTTTTGTTAATTGCTTCTTCATCTACTTTCTCTACAATTTACAATTCCTTTGCAATTGTTCTTGTTGGATCTAGGAAGGCATTGAGATCTAGACTTGGTTATCTAGTCTCTTGGGTCCTGAGATCTGAATTCTAACTTTACATCCTTTGTTTAATGTTTTTTTTTTCAATCTCATTTACATTTCTGTTTATAGATCCGATTCAATCCAAGTGATCCTTTACTTCTCTGCTTGTTGCAATTTTACTTTTCCTTGTTTAATTTCTGCAAATCCAATTCCCAATTCCCTTTACAATTCAAGCCATTTACATTTCTTGCACTTTAAGATCCTGCAATTTACATTTCTTGCGTTCTAAGTTTCTGCCATTTAATTTCTTGTTCTTTAAGATTCAGCACTTTAAATTTCAGTTCTCTTTACTTTCATGCAATTTACCCATTCCCTTTACTTTCCATGCAATTTAAATTTTGTTAATCACAAATCTCTCAACCAAATCTTGATTCACTTGACTAAATCAACCACTAAACTAAAATTGCTCAATCCTTCAATTCCTGTGGGATCGACCTCACTCCCGTGAGTTATTATTACTTGATGCGACCTGGTGCACTTACCAGTGAGTTTTGTGTCGGATCGTTTTTCGCACATCAAGTTTTTGGCGCCGTTGCCGGGGATTGATTAGATTGACAATGATTAAGTGAGGTGGTGATCTAGATCAAGCACTTTTTCTTTATTTTTCTCTAATTTTGACTAACCCACTAACTGTTTGAATTTGTGCCTAAACTAACACTAACTTTGCTCTCTCAGTAGAGTACATTGCTTTTCTGGTTCTGTGTCTGTTTCTTGTTGTTCTGTACAACAAAAGCAATTTTCTTCTGATTTTCTCTCAAAGCCTATTAACTGTTTGACACATTGCTTGGAGAAAGGTTGAAGCAAGAAGGAATGGCTAGGAGGAAGAGAGGACAAAAAGTTTGAGCAAAAGTTTGCCTCAAACTTTAGCTCAAACTTTCGGAATAAGTGGAAATGAACTAGGGAGCAAAAAGCTGGACCAAAAGTTTGCCTCAAACTTTTGTGCAAACTTTTGGGCAAAAAGCTGGAGCAAAAGTTTGCCTCAAACTTTTTGGCAAAC
>NC_029785.2:71153139-71162596 GCF_000816755.2 Arachis ipaensis | reverse complement strand
CAATTTACATTTCTTGCATTCTAAGTTTCTGCTATTTAATTTCTTGTTCTTTAAGATTCAGCACTTTAAATTTCAGTTCTCTTTACTTTCATGCAATTTACCCATTCCCTTTACTTTCCATGCAATTTAAATTCTGCAAATCACAAATATCTCAACCAAATCTTGATTCACTTGACTAAATCAACCACTAAACTAAAATTGCTCAATCCTTCAATCCCTGTGGGATCGACCTCACTCCCGTGAGTTATTATTACTTGATGCGACCTGGTGCACTTGCCAGTGAGTTTTGTGTCGGATCGTTTTCCGCACATCAAGTTTTTGGCGCCGTTGCCGGAGATTGATTAGATTGACAATGATTAAGTGAGGTGGTGATCTAGATCAAGCACTTTTTCTTTATTTTTCTCTAATTTTGACTAACCCACTAACTATTTGAATTTTTGCCTAAACTAACACTAACTTTGCTCTCTCAGTAGAGTATATTGCTTTTCTGGTTCTGTGTCTGTTTCTTGTTGTTCTGTACAACAAAAGCAATTTTCTTCTGATTTTCTCTCAAAGCCTATTAACTGTTTGACACATTGTGTCAACTAATCCTCTGACTACATTATGGCATGAGAATATCCAATTTTCATTTGGATCGTTTGTGATTGTGCAGGTCAGGGAGGAAAGGAATCCTACAGCAAGAAGAGAAAAACTGAGGCATTATGATTTCCAGCCTCCATAATCAAAGAGCAAGATGTCAAGCTAGTGACAATAAAAGAGCGCTTGTTGGGAGGCAACCCAACCGCAGGTAACCATCTCTTCATATCTATTTCAATAAAAAGGTTAATTAGTTTGTATTGAGGTTGCATGCTTGTGAAAACTTGCATGGGAGCTCATAGGCAGGACATGAAGTTCAAAGAAGTGTTGTGGAGCTTCTCAAAAATTTATTGATCCAAGAAGCAGCAAACAAAACAAAAGAAAACAAAGAAAATACAAAAGCAAAAAGAACATGGCCCAAGGCTCTGAGCATCAATTACTAGGCAGAAAAAGAAAGAAGAAACAAAACTCAAAGAGTTGTTAGCCTAGTAAATGCTTGTGGCTGAGTTGTGTCAAAGAAAGAGGCTTGAGCAAGTAAATCCTTAGGGGTGCTTTAACACCTAATACCTTAAAACCAACCGGTTTAGGAGTATTGATTGAAAGCTTATCTAAAGAGCTGCTTTGAGACATGACACTTAGAGTCGAGGCCAAAGCACAGAAATTATAAGCTGCTTCAAGGTGACTACATATAAAGAGATCTCCATGATACCATTTGGATGAAAATCCTAAGACCTAAGACTCCCAATATGTGAGTACTTCTGTTCCACCTGTTCCACCAAAATCCCATTATAAAACACTTTCTCACTATCTGCATAATGCTGGCTTCAAGCATGTTGGATGAACTGGTTAACTATTTTGCTGTTTCCTAGTTTTCAGTTTTATTGCTTTTGAAAAAGAAGAAAAAAAAGAAAAAAAATTATCACACATGGTTAATTTGATGCATGAAAGCCATTGGCAAGGTACTAAGTTTGGTGTTCCCACACCAAAGTAAGTTCAAAAGCCCACAAATAAATCATGAAAGCTAACCATTTCTTCTTTCAAGTGCTTGGGGAACAAGCAACTTCCAATATCATTGCAGAGCATCATACAAGCTTTTGGAAAGATTAAGCATCATCAATCAAGGGAATGAAAGAGAAATGTGAAGACCAATAATGATGATGATGAGAAGAAGGAAAGCAAGCGAACTCCAAAAGGTTGTATTGTTCAGTGATAATTTTGTATCAGATGCTGCTAAATTGAATTTTGTTAATCACAAATATCTCAACCAAATCTTGATTCACTTGACTAAATCAACCACTAAACTAAAATTGCTCAATCCTTCAATCCCTGTGAGATCGACCTCACTCCCGTGAGTTATTATTACTTGATGCGACCCGGTGCACTTGCCGGTTAGTTTTGGGTGTTTTGGAGAAATTCGTTTTTCCACAAAAATATCCATCAGTTGATTATAAGAGGCAAGAAATTAAAATGCAAGGAAGTAAATAGACATGCAAGGAATTAAAGCTCAAAGCAAGTAAATCAAAAATGTAATTCAAGTGGAAAAAAGTAGGAAATCTTAGCAAGGATTGGGAGTTAAAGATTCCTATCATAATCATAGAACACAAACATGATAATTGCTAAGAATTAATCCCAATTAGTCTATCCTAACATCGAGAATAAGTCAAAAGGGTATAATTGATCTCAATTCACAAGTCCTAATCAACTCACTAATTAACTTAATGAAAGATTAATGTTAGTGGAAACTAAACCAACTAACAATCCTAATCACAACATCGAATGGACATCTATGATTCAAGGTCACCTAATTATCCAATTCCAAGCCAAGAGTGTGAAAAACTAGCCAAAAGCTAAAAGAGACATTCTATCAAACACCTAACATGCATAAAAGGGGAAATATCATAAATTGCAATAAAAAAAATTCTATAACTACCAATTACAATAAAATGATAATAACAACTCAAACAAGCATTAAAGAGAGACATAAAATATCAAAATTGCATTAAATGAAATTGAAAGTAACAAGAGTGTTCATAAACTAGAAACAACAAAATTGAGGAAATAACAAAAGAAATGAAGAAGATCAAAGCAAGAGAGCATGAAAACATAAGTGAAATTACACTAAAACAAGAATTAAATACTGAAATTAAAGAGAAAGTAAACTATAAACCCTAATTCTAAAGAGAAGGGGGAGCTTCTCTCTCTAGAAAACAAACTAAAACATGTAAAAATCTAAACCTAAGTGCTCCCCCCTTCATCTTTCTTCACTTTGGCTTGAAATAGCTTCAGAAATGAGCTGGATTGGGCTTTGGAAGCCCAAAAATCACCCCCAGCAATTTCCAATTAATGGCCTCACGTGCATGCAATCGTGCGTACGCACAACCTACGATGCGTACGCACAGTTGCGCAAAATTCCCATCATGCGTACGCATCCTTGCATGAAGTTACCGTTGTGCGTTCGCACGCATCACTATTCGTGTGTACGCATCTTTGCAGCAGCTTCCAAATTCCATTTTCTTCACGATTTCCCCCATTTTGGATGCTCTTTCTTCACTTCTTCAACCCAAACTTTCCTTGAAAACCTGAAATTACTTGACAAATATATCAAGGCACCAAATGGGATCAAAGTGAATAAAATTTAGCAATAAAAAGGCCTAAAGAGCATGTTTTCACTTTCAAACACAAATTAGGAAGACATCATGAAACTATGCTATTTCAATGGATAAATGCAAGAAAAGTCAATGAAATCCACCTAATTAAAGCAAATAAATACCATGAAATGTGGATTCATCAATCTTCCAGTGCTAACTGGACCCCACCAATCAATACTGAGCCAAAGAAGACAAAGAGATGATGAGACAAATTTGTTGCAAACTGGAGTTGTCATCGAAGCTCCAATGACCACACATGATGTCATTGTGTATACTCCTTCTGATAGGGTCGAACTTACACCCTTTGCCCAAGACCCAATTTCCCACTTGCTTAAAACTGGAGGTGCAGAAGTCAATAATCAAAGGGAAGAAACTATCGATCTTAGCCAAGGTGATGACGTTTTGAGTGAGCTTCTTGGAGTCATCTTGAAGATCTCCAAAGGCAAAGAAACTAGACTATCGAGTTCTGAGAACAAATCAGTTCATTTAGATCAGAATCCTTAAGTTCCTAACCTTCCTGAAGGCACATGTGATCCAAATGTAACAAAAAATCCCATTAATCCTAATGTTTTCGATCTCCTTCAAAAACTAAAACTTCTTCTTGCCAATCCTATTGGGGTATGGTTCTCACAAGATGGTCTTGATGCTACACTTAACCAGATTTTGAATTCCAATATTTCCCTTCAAGATTCTTTTGATCATATCAAACCACTTGCATCTTTTATCAATCACACCAAAAAACTTTTCTCATGTCAGAACGAGCTTTAGTTCCATAAAAAAGGGATGAAAGAGGTTAAAGATCGAAGTGCCAAGGTTGAGGTTTCCTTAGCTGATAGACAAAAGAAAGTATTAGATTATGAAACTCATCTGATTGAGGCTTCTATCGAATTGAATCAACTGATTAACTGGGAAAATGAGCTCAAAAAAGAACTTGCTGAAATTAGGCAGAACAAAGCTCTTCTCCAAAAACCTCTTAACAAGATCCAAAGTATAAAACAATTGCTCGACAAAGAAGTCCTTTCTTTATCAAAGGACAAAGATGACTTGGACGGTCGAACTCTCCAACATCAGATTACAGAAAGTGAGCATCTTCGAGAACTTGAATCACTCGCACAAGATCACACCAAGATAAAAGAACAATTGGACTAACTCTTGCAACTTTGTGAAGATTGAAGGCTTCGAATTCCAAGTTTCTCTTGTAAAAATATTTTGAATTTACCATTACTTTAGTTTCAAGCTTAATTATCATTTCACAAACATCGATACTATTTTAAGTACTCCCCGTTTATCGATTTAATTTCGAGTCCAGTATTAATATGTTTAATTCGATATGCATTCCTTGAATACAAACTAATTATTTGAAAAGGTCCTTCCAAACTAGGGGAACCATTTTCCATAAACACTTGATTTTTTATCAATCGGCAAAATAACTTTTCAAACTAGTTTACCAATGTCAAACACTTTTTCTTTTACTTGTTGATTGTATATGCGTGCCACATTCTCTTTAGTCTTTATAATGAAAAATGTGATCGAGTGCTAATAAACGTTCATTGTTTAAGTTGTTCAACTCATCAAACATCGTATTCTAATAATCTTCAACTGGTAATTCATCTTGATGCAACACCCTTATAGTATTAGGATTAATTTCTAAAGGTAAAATTGCATCATGGCCATAAACTAATTTATAAGGAGACGTGTTTATCGAACCTCTTACTGAATTTCGATAAGCCCATAACACCTGACTCAAAGTTTCATGCCAAGTGTGAGGTTTTTTGCCAATTTGTTTCTTAATTAAACTAATTAAAATCTTATTTGCTGCTTTAACCTGACCATTTGCTTGTGCATAATATGGGGTCAAAGTCACCATAGTTATATTCTTTGATGTTGCAAAATTTTTTATACGTTGGCCAGTAAACATTGTGCCTTGATCAGTACTTAAAGTTTGAGGAATTCTAAATTGATAAATTATATGTTCCTCTGTGAAATTGATAATCTCATTTTGACCAACTTCTATCAAAGGGATAGCTTCCACCCATGTTGTAAAATAGTCAATCGCTACTAAAAAAAATTTGTGATTTTTAGATGATGGAGGGTGAATCATTCCAATTAAATCCAATGTCCATCTTCTAAATGGAGAAGGCTTTATAATCAAATGCAATTTAGAAGTAGAAATTTGTTGTATTACTCCATGCTTCTGACACTCTTGACATGCTTTTGCATAATCAATGCAATCTTTGACCATAGACGAATAATACACTTGATCACGTCGCAATACCCACTTCATTCTTTCACCAGCTTGATGGGTACCACATATACCCTCATCGACTTCACCAAGAGTAATTATTTTCTCAGACTGACTCAAATATCTCATGAGACTTTCTTTGATGCCTTTTTAATACAACTCCTCACCTATTACCACAAAATTCATTGCTTTTAATTAAAGTTTTTGATCAACTTGCATGTTAGGATCTTTTAAATATTCTACAATTAGTTTTCTCCAATCATTATTATCCCACTTATCAATGACTAAGATTTCTCTTTCTTTGATAAGAGTAAGGATTTGTTGAACCTCTATCAATTTTCCTAGAGTCTCAAGTAAAACTTTTACATCGACGCAATTCGATCCAACTCATTAGCAACTTCATTTTGAATCCTTGGAATATGAACCAAAAATACTTTTTGAAAAGATACCAATAATTTCCATGCTGTTGATAAACCCCAATTTTGTGGTTTATATTGTGTAGAATTTAGGGAGTTTTGTCAATATTTTCCACACTTATTCACAAGAAATGCATGGTTTTGTGTTTCCTTCCTAATATTGCTCCATGATGAAAAACATGTTTATTTTGCCTTAAAATTACCATATTTTAATCCTCTTTTATTGCCATTCGATACTGTGATGTATTTGTTGAGTGATTTCAGGAATTATAGGGTAGGAATGACCTAGAAGAGAGAAAGAAAGCATGCACAAGAGAAAGGAACATGAAGATTTGGATTTTGGGAAACTCAATATTGGCGCGGACGCGCACTCCACGCGCACGCATGGATGAGGATAGCTAGAAGTGACGCGCAAGGATGGACGCATCCGTGCGGATCAGAAAATTCCCACCGATGTGCACGCATGCATGGCGCGCACGCGTGGAAAGCTGCACGTGACCTCATTAAAGGAAATCGTGCCTGGCGATTTCTGAGGCTCATCAGGCCCAAATTCAATCTGTTTCTGCATGGAAAAGACCCAAGGATGCTAGGAGGAAAGGGGGGGGATCATTCATTTTACACTAGACACAATTTTTAGCTAGTTTTTGGTTCTTTGTTCTTCTAGAGAGAGAAACCCTTGTTCCTCTCTAGATCTAGTTTTAATTTGATCTTCCCTTGTTGAATTCTGAGTTGGATCTTGTTAATTACTAGTTTTAATTGTTTAATTTGAATTCCTTAGTATAATTTTGCTTAGATCTTGTGTTAGTTTTATGAATTCTTGTCAATTGTCATTTTATACCCATTTCATGAATGTTGTGAATCTTGATTTGTTGATGTTACATTGATGATTTCTATAATTAATTGTGTTGTTTGAATGATTGTATGTGGATAATTGTTTGTGGGTATCTGTTAATTTCAATTTAATTGCAATTTAAACATGTCTTTTATTAATGCTTACCATGTGTTTGATGAATTGTTTACTTTGATTATGGAGTATTTCTCTTTACTCTTGGCCTAGACTAAGGAGATTGGGTAAACTTAAGTCATTGGGTCTAATGGATTTGATGATTTGGGAACCCTTAGTGGTCAATTTGATAAGCATTGACACTAACCTACTACTAAGTCAATTAGTAGTGAGGTTAGAACTCATGGGTTGATGTTGACCAAACCATTTGACGTACTTATGAGTTTGGTTCCTCATAATTGTCAAGATATGGTTATTAGACAAGGATGGTGACCCCAATTCCCATGCCTAGCCAAGAGTTGCTTTTATCATCATATTTGAAAACCCAAATTCTTGATTACTTGTCTTAGTTATAGTTACTTGTTTAGTTTAGAATAGAATTATATTGGATGTTACTTTGTTAGTTTAGAATTGCTCATATCTTGCTTAGTTATTTGAATTAGTTCCTTGCAATTTAAGATTACTTGCTTGTTAAGATTCCTAGTTTAAATTCTTGCTCATGACTCACAACCCCGGATTTCTAACCAATGTTGAAGCATATGTTTTCTGGTGCACGAAATCACAATCACACTTTTGTAATTCTGTAGAACTAACCAGCAAGTGCACTGGGTCGTCCAAGTAATACCTTACGTGAGTAAGGGTCGATCCCACATAGATTGTCGGCTTGAAGCAAGCTATGGTTATCTTGTAACTCTTAGTCAGGATATCAATAATTCTCAGATTTAATTGTAAAAAGTAGAAGAACATGAAATAATTACTTGTTATGCAGTAATGGAGAATAGGTTGAGGTTTTGGAGATGCTCTATCTTCTGAATCTCTACTTTCCCACTGTCTTCTTCTTCATGCACGCAAGACTCCTTCCATGGCAAGCTGTATGTTGGTGGATCACCGTTGTCAATGGCTGCCATCCGTCCTCTCAGTGAAAATATTCCAAATGCGCTGTCACCGCACGGCTAATCATCTGTCGGTTCCCACTCATGCTGGAATAGGATCCATTGATCCTTTTGCGTCTGTCACTACGCCCAGCATGCGTGAGTTTGAAGCTCATCACAGTCATCCCTTCCTAGATCCTACTCGGAATACCACAGACAAGGTTTAGACTTTTCGAATCTCAGGAATGGCCGCCAATAATTCTAGCCTATACCACGAAGGTTCCAATCCTAGATTAGAAACCCAAGAGATACACATTCAAGCTTGATTGCATGTAGAACGGAGGTGGTTGTCAGGTACGCGTTCATAGGTGAGAATGATGATGAGTGTCA
Source organism: Arachis ipaensis (assembly GCF_000816755.2). Classification (NCBI taxonomy): domain Eukaryota; kingdom Viridiplantae; phylum Streptophyta; class Magnoliopsida; order Fabales; family Fabaceae; genus Arachis; species Arachis ipaensis. The sequence goes on along the minus strand of NC_029785.2, from coordinate 71,154,449 downwards.
CGGATCATCACATTCATCAGGTTGAAGTGCGAATGAATATCTTAGAATAGAAGCAAGCGTGATTGAATGAAAAACAGTAGTAATTGCATTAATTCATCAAAACACAGCAGAGCTCCTCACCCCCAACCATGGGGTTTAGAGACTCATGCCGTCAGAAATACAATATGAAACGTGTAAAGTGTCATGAGGTACAAAATGAATCACTAAAAGTGGTTTTTATAATCAACTAGTGACCTAGGGTTACAAAAAAAGAGTAAGCTAGGGTGTTTAGTGTAAAAATCCACTTCCGGGGCCCACTTGGTGTGTGCTTGGGCTGAGCATTGAAGCTTTCATGTGTAGAGACTTTTCTTGGAGTTAATCGCCAGCTTTTGTGCCAGTTTGGGCGTTTAACTTCAACTTTTATGCCAGTTCTGGCGTTTTGACGTCAGAATTTCTATGCTGACTTGGAACGCCGATTTGAACCATTAAATCTCGAGCAAAGTATGGACTATTATATATTGCTGGAAAGCCCAGGATGTCTACTTTCCAACGCAATTAAGAGCGCGCCAATTGAGATTCTGTAGCTCCAGAAAATCCACTTCGAGTGCAGGGAGGTCAGAATCCAACACCATCTGCAGTCCTTTTTCAGCCTCTGAATCAGATTTTTGCTCAGGTCCCTCAATTTCAGCCAGAAAATACCTAAAATCACAGAAAAATACAGAAACTCATAGTAAATTCCAGAAATATGATTTTTGAATAAAAACTAATAAAAACATAATAAAAACTAACTAAAATATACTAAAAACATACTGAAAACAATGCCAAAAAGCGTATAAATTATCTGCTCATCACAATACCAAACTTAAATTGTTGCTTGTCCCCAAGCAACTGAAAATCAAATAGGATAAAAAGAAGAGAATATACAATGAATTCCAAAAGCATCTATGAAGATCAGCCTTAATTAGATGAGCGGGGCTATTAGCTTTTTGCTTCTGAACAGTTTTGGCATCTCACTTTTTCCTTTGAAGTTCAGAATGATTGGCATCTATAGGAACTTAGAATTTAGATAGTGTTATTGATTTTCATAGTTCAGTATGTTGATTCTTGAACACAGCTACTTTATGAGTCTTGGCCGTGACCCAAAGCATTTTGTTTCCAGTATTACCACTGGATACATAAATGCCACAGACACATAACTGGGTGAACCTTTTCAGATTATGACTCAGCTTTGCTAGAGTCTCTAATTAGAGGTGTCCAGAGCTCTTAAGCACACTCTTTTTTTGCTTTGGACCACGACTTTAACCGCTCAGTCTCAAGTTTTCACTTGACAC
>NC_029785.2:71144448-71153069 GCF_000816755.2 Arachis ipaensis | reverse complement strand
ATAAACAACAAATTCAAAAATATGCACTGTTCAAGCATTCATTCAGAAAGACAAAAAGTATTGCCACCACATCAAAATAATTAATCTATTTTAAAATTTGAAATCCATGTACTTCTTTTTCTTTTGCAATTAAAAACACTTTTTATTTAAGAAAGGTAATGGATTCATAGGACATTCATAGCTTTAAGACATAAACTTTAAATTTTATTAATCCTGGAATGACAATAAGACTCAAAAATAAATATAAGAGCAAACCAATAATAATTAAAAATAGAAAAATAAATGACTCTTAAAATAGATTCCTATTAATAGAGGTTATCACAGAGTTAGGACTCAACAACCTTAATTTTGAGCAGTGGATGCTCCTTCAATCTGTGGGGTGTTTGGTCCTTCAAGGGAGAGCTTCTGACGCTTCAGCTCCTGTAGCTCACGCCCCTGCTTCTCCTGTTCCTTCAGCAGCTTGCAGAGCATGCAGTTTTGATTCTGCTGTTCTTCCTTAAGTTGTTCCATAGCTTCTTGTAGCTTGGTAACAGATGCTTCTAGGCGGGTCCATTAGTCAATTTCAGGGATTTCTGGGAGGAACTCCTGCACCCTCCTTTTGATGGAGTTGTCTTGCACTTGTCCTTCCATTGACTTCTTGGTGATTGGGTGTTCGATTGAGATGAATTCATCTACTCCCATCCTCACCCCAGCATCTTTACATAGCAGAGAAATTAAGCTTGGGTAAGCCAGTTTGGCTTCAGTGGAGTTCTTGTTTGCAATTGTGTAAATCTCACAAGAAATCAGATGATGAATCTCCACTTCTTTTTCCAGCATAATACAATTTATCGTCACTACTCTTTTGACAGTGACCTCAGAGCGGTAGCTAGTGGGAAATATAGAACGCCCAATGAAGTCCAACCAGCCTCTTGCGACTGGTTTGAGATCTCCTCTCTTGAGTTAGTTTGGGACATCTTTTGAATTGGTTATCCACTTAGTTCCAGGGAGGCATATGTCCTCTAGAACTTGATCCAACCCCTTATCTACTCTCACCATTCTCCTGTTAAAGGATTCTGGATCATCTTGTAGTTGAGGCAGTTTGAAGACCTCTCTTATTTTGTCCAGATGGAAGTAAATAAGCCTCCCTCTGACCATAGTTCGGTAGGTGTGAAAGGCGGTTCCAGTTATTCTCTGCTTATCTGTTAGCCATAGATTTGAGTAGAATTCCTGAACCATGTTTCTTCCAACCTTTGTTTCAGGATTAGCTAGAATTTCCCATCCTCTGTTTCGAATTTTCTCTTGGATCTCCAGATATTCGTCTTCTTTCAGATTGAATTTAACTTCCGGGATCACTGACCTCAGACCCATTATTTTGTGGTAATGGTCTGCATGTTCTTTGGTTAAGAACCTCTCTTGATTCCAAAGACTCTTTGGAGTATTCTCTTTCTTTCCTCTTGAATTAGTTTTTTTTCCCTTAGGAGCCATGATCTTGATGAGTCTTAGCTCAGTGATCATGGAAAAACACACCAAACTTAGAGGTTTGCTTGCCCTCAAGCAAAAGAAAGGAAAGGGGAGAGAGAGGAGGAGAAGAAAATTCAAATGGTGGAGAGGAGGGGATGGGCGAATGTGTATTTATAATAGGAGGGGAGGGATTTCAAAAATTTTGAAAGAGATATGACATAGAGATATGATTGGTGGAAGAAAATAAAATCATGATATGAAAAAGGTGAGATTTTTAATTGAAAAATATATAAAGAGGTTAAATCTGAAAATTTTGGTTATGCATCTAAGAAATAAGAGATGATATGATGAGTTTGGAAAGATTTGGAAAGAAATTGAAAAGATACTTGAGTTTTTCGAAGAAGAATTGGGAAGGATTTGAAAGTAATTTGAAAAGAGATTTAGAAGAGTGTTGAATTTTTGAAAATTGAGGATGAATGATGCAAGTTTGAAACATGTTTATGCAGAAAATTATGAGTCAAAACATGAAAATTTGAAAAATTTTGAAGTGGAAAACAAAATCTCCTCCCCCTGCCTTTCTGGCGTTAAACGCCCAGCCAGGTACCCTGACTGGCGTTAAACGCCATAAATCCTTTGTTACTGGGCGTTTTTCTGAACGCCCAGGATGCTGCAATTCTGGCATTAAACGCCCAGAATGGTACCCATTCTGGCATTTAATGCCTAAAATGGTACCTTTACTGGCGTTAAACGCCCAAAATACTCCTTACTGGCGTTTTCTTGCCAGTGAGCTCCTTTTCTCTGATTTTTGCGCTGAATCCTTCTGTAACTCTGCGAATTCCTTCAATTTTGATGATTAATCTTTGAAGAAAATTTATTTCAACTTCTGCAAGTATTACTTAAGACAAATAACTTGCTAATGGCTGGGTTGCCTCCTAGCAAGCGCTTCTTTATTGTCTTTAGCTGGACCTTGACTGAGCTTTATTCAAGCCTCAGTTTTGAGCATTCTTGCTCAAAATTGCTTTCAAGATAATGTTTGATTCTCTGTCCATTAACAATGAACTTTTTATCAGAGTCAAAATCCTAAAGCTCAACATATCCATATGGTGACACACTTGTAATCACATATGGTCCCCTCCACCGGGATTTTAATTTTCTGAGGAATAGTCTGAGCCTAGAGTTAAACAATAGCACCTTCTGTCCTGGTTCAAAGACTCTAGATGACAGTTTCTTGTCATGTCACCTTTTTGCTTTCTCCTTATAAATTTTTGCATTTTCAAAAGTATTGAGTCTGAATTCCTCTAGCTCATTCAGCTGGAGCAGTCTTTTCTCTCCAGCTAACTTAGCATCCAGGTTTAGGAATCTGGTTGCCCAGTAGGCTTTATGTTCCAGTTCCACGGACAGATGACAGGCCTTGCCATATACCAGCTGGTATGGAGAGGTTCCTATAGGAGTCTTGAATGCTGTTCTGTATGCCCACAGAGCATCATCCAAGCTTTTTGCCCAATCCTTTCTACGGGCATTACAGTCCGTTCCAGGATTCTCTTTAGTTCTCCGTTAGAGACTTCAGCCTGCCCATTTGTCTGTGGATAATACGGAGTTGCCACTTTGTGGCTAACTCCATATCTGACCATAGCAGAGTAAAGCTATTTATTGCAAAAATGAGTGCCCCCATCACTTATTAGTACTCTGGGAACACCAAATCTGCTGAAAATATGTTTCTGGAGGAACTTCAGCACAGTCTTAGTATCATTAGTGGGTGTGGCAATTACTTCTACCCATTTAGATACGTAGTCTACTGCCACCAGAATGTAAGTGTTTGAGTATGATGGTGGGAAAGGACCCATGAAGTCAATACCCCATACATCAAACAACTCAATCTCTAAGATCCCTTGTTGAGGCATGGCGTAACCATGAGGCAAGTTACCAGCTCTTTGCAACTGTCACAGTTACGCACAAACTCTCGGGCATCTTTATAGATAGTAGGCCAGTAGAAGCCACATTGGAGGACCTTAGTGGTTGTTCGCTCGCCTCCGAAATGTCCTCCATACTGTGATCCATGGCAATGCCATAGGATCTTCTGTGCCTCCTCTCTAGGTACGCATCTGCAGATCATTCCGTTTGCACATCTCTTAAAGAGGTATGGCTCATCCCATAGGTAGTACTTTGCATCAGAAATTAGTTTTTTTCTTTGTACCTTGCTGTACTCATTGGGTATGAACCTCACAACTTTATAATTTGTAATGTCCGCAAACCATAGTGCCTCTTGAATGGCAAAGAGTTGTTCATCCGGAAAGGTCTCAGAGATCTCAGTAGGAGGAAGGGACGCCCCTGCTACTGGTCGGGACAGGTGATTAGCTACCTGGTTCTCTGTCCCTTTTCTGTCTCTTATTTCTATATCAAACTCTCGCAGAAGCAACACCCATCTTATGAGCCTGGGTTTTGAGTCCTACTTTGTGAGTAGGTATTTAAGAGCAGCATGGTCAGTATACACAATCACTTTTGAACCTACTAAATAGGATCTAAACTTGTCAATGGCATAAACCACTGCAAGTAACTCTTTTTCTGTGGTTGTGTAATTCTTCTGTGCATCATTTAAAACATGGCTAGCATAGTAAATGATGTGCAGAAGCTTGTTATGCCTCTGTCCCAACACTGCACCAATGGCATGGTCACTGGCATCACACATTAGTTCGAATGGTAATGTCCAGTCTGGTGCAGAGATGACTGGTGCTGTTACCAGCTTAGCTTTCAGGGTTTCAAACACCTGCAGACACTCTGTGTCAAACACAAATGGCATGTCAGCAGCTAACAGATTGCTCAGAGGTTTTGCAATTTTTGAAAAATCCTTTATAAACCTCCTGTAGAATCCTGCATGTCCCAGAAAGCTTCTGATTGCCTTTACATTGGCAGGTGGTGGTAATTTTTCAATTACCTCCACTTTAGCTTGATCCACTTTTATTCCCTTGTTTGAAATTTTATGCCCAAGGACAATTCCCTCAGTCACCATAAAGTGACATTTTTCTAGTTTAAAACTAGGTTGGTCTCTTGGCATCTTTTCAGAACAAGTGTTAAATGGTCAAGACAAGAGCTGAATGAGTCTCCAAATACTGAAAAGTCATCCATGAAGACTTCCAAAAAATTTTCTACCATATCAGAGAAGATAGAGAGCATGCACCTCTGAAAGGTTGCAGGTGCATTGCACAGACTAAAAGGCATCCTTCTGTAAGCAAATACGCCAGAGGGACATGTGAATGCTGTTTTCTCTTGGTCTTGAGAATCTACTGCAATTTGGTTGTAACCTGAATAGCCATCCAAAAAGCAGTAGTAGTCATGACCTGCTAGTCTCTCTAGCATCTGGTCTATGAATGGTAAAGGAAAATGATGCTTTCTGGTGGCTGTATTAAGCCTTTTGTAGTCAATACACATACGCCATCCTGTAACTGTTCTTGTGGGAACCAGATCATTTTTTTCATTATGAACCACTGTTATGCCTCCCTTTTTGGGGACAACTTGGACAGGGCTCACCCAGGGACTATCAGAAATAGGATAAATAATCACAGCCTCTAGTAACTTAGTGACCTCTTTCTGCACCACCTCCTTCATGGCTGGATTTAGCCGCCTCTGTGGTTGAACCACTGGCTTAGCGTCATCCTCTAATAGGATCTTGTGCATGCATCTTGCTGGACTAATGCCCTTAAGATCACTTATGGACCACCAAAGAGCTGTCTTGTGTGTCCTTAGCACTTGAATTAGTGCTTTCTCTTCCTGTGGATTTAAAGAAGAGCTTATGATCACTGGAAAAGTGTCACCTTCTCCCAGAAATGTATATTTTAGGGATGATGGTAGTGGTTTGAGCTCGGGTTTAGGAGGCTTATCCTCTTCCTGAGGAATTTTCAGAGGTTCTTTTATTTCCTCTGATTCCTCCAGACCAGGCTGAACATCTTTAAAGATGTCCTCTAGCTCTGATTCAAGACTTTCAGCCATATTGATCTCTTCCACCAAAGAGTCAATAATATCAGTGCTTATGCAGTCATCTGATGTGTCTGGATGCTGCATAGCTTTGACAGCATTTAACTTGAACTCCTCCTCATTGACTCTCAAGGTCACTTCCCCCTTTTGTACATCAATAAGAGTTCGTCCAGTTGCTAGGAAAGGTTTTCCTAAAATGACACTCTTGTGCTCCTCCATTTCCAGCACTACAAAGTCAGTAGGAAAGGTAAATGGCCCAGCCTTGACAATCATGTCCTCAATTATTCCTGATGGATATTTAATGGAGCCATCAGCAAGTTGAAGACATATCCGGGTTGGTTTGACTTCTTCAGTCAAGCCAAGCTTTTTGATAGTGGATGCAGGTATCAGGTTGATACTTGCTCCAAGGTCACATAGAGCTGTCTTGGTGCAAGCACCCTCTAATGTGCATGGTATTATAAAGTTTCCTGGATCTTGAAGCTTCTCTGGTAAGCTTTTCAGAATGACTGCACTGCATTCTTCAGTGAGAAAAACTTTTTTAGTTTCTCTCCAATTCTTCTTATGACTTAAGATCTCTTTCATGAACTTAGCATAAGAGGGTATTTGCTCAAGTGCCTCTGCAAATGGGATCTTTATCTCAAGAGTCCTGAGATAGTCTGCAAAGCGGGCAAATTTTTTATCCTGCTCCGCTTGGCGGAGTTTCTGAGGATAAGGCATCTTGTCTTTATATTCTTCAACCTTAGTTGCTGTAGGTTTATTCCCTATAGAGGTGGTTGGAGAAGCCTTCTTAGAGGGGTTGCTATCAGCACTTGCAGGTGTCTGATCCCTCATTGGCGTTTGAACGCCAGAACTGGGCAAGGGATGGGCGTTCAATGCCAACTTTTCTCCCTTTTCTGGCGTTTGAACGCCAGAATCATTCCTCTCTGGGCTCTTGCTGTCCTTAGAGGGATTTTAGGCAGTAGTTTGGTCATCCTCTGTCAGTTGTTCCTTTCTTAGCTTTCTGCTACTTTGAGCTGATTTATTCAATGTCTTCCCGCTCCTTAATTGGACAGCTTGGCATTCTTCTGTTATCTGTTTAGATAGCTGTTGTCTTGTCTAATTCAATTGTGCTTCCATATTCTTATTAGCATTTTTAGTGTCTTGGAGCATCTCTTTAAATTCTGCTAATTGTTTTGTCATAAGGAGTAATTGTTGATTAAGCTCAATAATCTGTTCTTGAGGATTAGGATCAGTAGTTACTACCCTGGCCTCTTCCTTTATGGAGGACTCACTGCTAGAGTACAAATGTTGATTTCTAGAAACCGTATCTATGAGTTCTTGAGCCTCTTCAATCGTCTTCCTCATGTGTATAGATCCACCAGCTAAGTGGTCTAGAGACATCTGAGCTTTTTCTGTAAACCCATAGTAGAAGATGTCTAACTGTACCCACTCTGAAAATATTTCAGAGGGGCATTTCCTTAGCATCCCTCTGTACCTCTCCCAGACATTATAAAGGGATTCATGATCCTCTTGTTTAAAGCTTGGATGTCCAGCCTTAGCTGTGTCATCCTTTTTGGAGGGTAAAATTGATTCAGAAATTTGTCTGATAACTGTCTCTATGTTTTTATGCTTGCTGTGGGTTAGTTATTTAACCACCTCTTAGCTTGATCTTTTAAAGCAAATGGAAATAGTAATAATCTATAGACATGCTGATCCACTTCTTTATCACGTACTGTGTCAGCAATTTGTAAGAACTGTGCCAGAAACTCAGTAGGTTCTTCCTGTGGAAGACCGGAATACTGATAAAACTTTCAAAAATTAGAAGAAAATAAAAGCAAATTGAAAACTAAATTAATTAATTAATTAAAAAGATTTTGAAAAAAATGCTTAGTTAATTTCGAAATATGAAAGAGAAAAGTAGTTAAGTGATTTTTTGAAAAAGATTTTGAAATTAGCAATAAAAAAGATATGATTGAAAATTATTTTGAAAAAGATATGATTGAGAAGATATGATTGCAATTTTAAAAAAAGATAAGATTGAAAAGATATGATTGAAGAAATTAAAAAGATTTGATTTTTGAAAAAGATTTGAAAAGATCAATTTTTGAAATTAGAATTTTGACTTGACTAAAAAAAAGATATGATTTTGAAAATCTTTGACTAATTTAATGCAAAATTTTGAAAATTATGAGTAAAATAAGGAAAAGATATTTTTTTAATTTTTGAATTTTAATGAGGAAAGAGAAAAACAACAAAATGACACTAAACTTAGAAATTTTAGATCAAAACAAAGAGAACAAACAAGAAAACTTTGAATGTCAAGATGAACACCAAGAACATTTTGAAGATTAAGATGAACACCAAGAACAAATTTTTGAAAAATTCTTAAGTAAATAAAAGCACAAAATACACCAAACTTAAACTTTTTAGAAAATCAAGCACAAATTTTTGAAAATTTAAAGGAAAACACAAAGAAGACACCAAACTTAGATTTTTTAAAGATCAAGAAAGAACTAAGAACATGCAAATTCAAAAAATTAAAAGAAAATAAAAGTATGCAATTGACACTAAACTTAAGATATGAAACTAAACTCAAATAAAAGACTCAAATTTAGTGACTCTAAACCAACAAAAATAAATTATTCCTAATCTAAGCAACAAAATAAACCGTCAGTTGTCCAAACTCGAACAATCCCCGACAACGGCGCCAAAAACTTGGTGCACGAAATCACAATCACACTTTTGCAATTCCGCACAACTAACCAGCAAGTGCACTGGGTCGTCCAAGTAATACCTTACGTGAGTAAGGGTCGATCCCACAGAGATTGTCAGTTTGAAGCAAGCTATGGTTATCTTGTAACTCTTAGTCAGGATATCAATAATTCTCAGATTTAATTGTAAAAAGTAGAAGAACATGAAATAATTACTTGTTATGCAGTAATGGAGAATAGGCTGAGGTTTTGGAGATGCTCTATCTTCTGAATCTTTACTTTCCTACTGTCTTCTTCTTCATGCACGTAAGGCTCCTTCCATGGCAAGCTGTATGTTGGTGGATCACCGTTGTTAATGGCTGCCATCCGTCCTCTCAGTGAAATGTTCCAAATGCGCTGTCACCGCACGGCTAATCATCTGTCGGTTCTCACTCATGCTGGAATAGGATCCATTGATCCTTTTGCGTCTGTCACTACGCCCAGCATGCATGAGTTTGAAGCTCGTCACAGTCATCCCTTCCC
>NC_029785.2:71123042-71141782 GCF_000816755.2 Arachis ipaensis | reverse complement strand
TTTTTTTAATTTTTGAATTTTAATGAGGAAAGAGAAAAACAACAAAATGACACTAAACTTAGAAATTTTAGATCAAAACAAAGAGAACAAACAAGAAAACTTTGAATGTCAAGATGAACACCAAGAACATTTTGAAGATTAAGATGAACACCAAGAACAAATTTTTGAAAAATTCTTAAGTAAATAAAAGCACAAAATACACCAAACTTAAACTTTTTAGAAAATCAAGCACAAATTTTTGAAAATTTAAAGGAAAACACAAAGAAGACACCAAACTTAGATTTTTTAAAGATCAAGAAAGAACTAAGAACATGCAAATTCAAAAAATTAAAAGAAAATAAAAGTATGCAATTGACACTAAACTTAAGATATGAAACTAAACTCAAATAAAAGACTCAAATTTAGTGACTCTAAACCAACAAAAATAAATTATTCCTAATCTAAGCAACAAAATAAACCGTCAGTTGTCCAAACTCGAACAATCCCCGACAACGGCGCCAAAAACTTGGTGCACGAAATCACAATCACACTTTTGCAATTCCGCACAACTAACCAGCAAGTGCACTGGGTCGTCCAAGTAATACCTTACGTGAGTAAGGGTCGATCCCACAGAGATTGTCAGTTTGAAGCAAGCTATGGTTATCTTGTAACTCTTAGTCAGGATATCAATAATTCTCAGATTTAATTGTAAAAAGTAGAAGAACATGAAATAATTACTTGTTATGCAGTAATGGAGAATAGGCTGAGGTTTTGGAGATGCTCTATCTTCTGAATCTTTACTTTCCTACTGTCTTCTTCTTCATGCACGTAAGGCTCCTTCCATGGCAAGCTGTATGTTGGTGGATCACCGTTGTTAATGGCTGCCATCCGTCCTCTCAGTGAAATGTTCCAAATGCGCTGTCACCGCACGGCTAATCATCTGTCGGTTCTCACTCATGCTGGAATAGGATCCATTGATCCTTTTGCGTCTGTCACTACGCCCAGCATGCATGAGTTTGAAGCTCGTCACAGTCATCCCTTCCCAGATCCTACTCGAAATACCACAGACAAGGTTTAGACTTTTCGGATCTCAAGAATGGCCGCCAATAATTCTAGCCTATACCACAAAGGTTCCAATCCTAGATTAGAAACCCAAGAAATACACATTCAAGCTTGATTGCATGTAGAACGGAGGTGGTTGTCAGGCACGCGTTTATAGGTGAGAATGATGATGAGTGTCACGGATCATCACATTCATCAGGTTGAAGTGCGAATGAATATCTTAGAATAGAGGCAAGCGTGATTGAATGAAAAATAGTAGTAATTGCATTAATTCATCAAAACACAACAGATCTCCTCACCCCAACCATGGGGTTTAGAGACTCATGCTGTCAGAAATATAATATGAAACGTGTAAAGTATCATGAGGTACAAAATGAATCACTAAAAGTGGTTTTTATAATCAACTAGTGACCTAGGGTTACAGAAAATGAGTAAGCTAGGGTGTTTAGTATAAAAATCCACTTCTGGGGCCCACTTGGTGTGTGCTTGGGCTGAGCATTGAAGTTTTCATGTGTAGAGACTTTTCTTGGAGTTAAACGCCAGCTTTTGTGCTAGTTTGGGCGTTTTGACTCCAGCTTTTATGCCAGTTCTGGCGTTTTGACGCCAGAATTTCTATGCTGACTTGGAACGCCGGTTTGGGCCATCAAATCTCGGGCAAAGTATGAACTATTATATATTGCTGGAAAGCCCAGGATGTCTACTTTCAAACGAAATTAAGAGCGCGCCAATTGGGCTTCTGTATCTCCAGAAAAGCCACTTCGAGTGCAGGGAGGTCAGAATCCAACAGCATCTGCAGTCCTTTTTCAGCCTCTGAATCAGATTTTTGCTCAGGTCCCTCAATTTCGGCCAGAAAATACTTGAAATCACAGAAAAACACACAAACTCATAGTAAAGTCTAGAAATGTAATTTTTGAATAAAAAATAATAAAAACATAATAAAAACTAACAAAAATATACTAAAAACATACTGAAAATAATGCCAAAAAGCGTATAAATTATCCGCTCATCATTTGCCCATTCCTTGTGAGACGACCCGAGGTTTGAATACTTCGGTTATTTCTATTGGGGTTGAACTTGTGACAACCAAATCCCTTTCTAAATTTGATACTCGAGGATTGTTGTTGGTAGAGCTATACTTGCAACGCGACTTTATTGAGAAATTCTTTACTGATATAAATCCTCCAGCACATCAAATTTTTGGCGTCGTTGCCGGGGAATGGTTGCAACATATGCCTTGATATTGGTTATGTGAATATGTGAATATTGTAGATAGTTTAATTGCTTTCAATACTTAGCTATAGTTTAGATTGCTTTTATATTTGTGCTATGACTCTCAAGTTTGATGACTCGGTGTCAACCAAATTCTAGCTTAGCCGATTTTGATCCTGAGATTGAAAGAACTTTGTTACACACTCGGCAAGCTAGACGGCGGTTGGATTATACGGCTAGTACTTCAGCCTCTCTTGAGGAACACACCGAATCACTAGGCGGCACCGAGAGTGACTTGGAGTCCGCTACTTCCTATTCTTCTATTGGCACTAATAATACATATTTGCATCCTACAGGTAAGCCACACATGGCGGAGCCACGACGGATCACTTTGCATGAGCAAAGAGCTCCGGATATCATACTTCAACCATTGCAAGCAAGGTATCCTAACCTTGATCCAAACTTTGAACTGAAGAGTAGCTTGATACATCTACTTCCTAAATATCATGGGTTGCCGGGTCAAGATCCTATCCGACATCCAAAGGATTTTCAAGTTGCTTGTTCTACGGCTCGAAGGAATGGAGCCGATGAGGTGGCTATCATGATTTTTGCCTTTCCTTTCTCTCTTGAAGGGCAAGCGAAGACATGGTTTTATTCGCTACCAGATGAGATTGCAACCAATTGGAATTTCTTAAGAAGAGAGTTTTTAGATAAATTCTTCCCACCGAAAAAGACCGACAACATCCGGAAGGAGATTTCGGGTATAATGCAAAAAGACCAAGAGAGTTTGTACGAGTATTGGTCTCGGTTTAAGAGGCTATTGGAATCTTGTCCACACCATTGAATGAACACTCACTTGCTCATTAACTACTTCACCGGAGGTCTTTGTGTGGAAGATAGAAGATTGCTCACCGCTTCTAGTGGTGGTTCCCTTTTGAAAAACAAAACGGAGGGAGAAGCTTGGAATTTGATAAAGGATGTTACCGAGGCTACACAACATACAAGGGTGAGAAGTAATCCTCTCAAGGGTGTGATAGAACCATCCCCTTCCGAATCAAGCCTAACCAAGGCACTTGGGGATATGACCACCATCCTCACCCAAATACAAAAGGATCAAAAGGAATACTACTCCATCCAAGCCGTCCAAGCCCCACCTCCAGTTGCTCAACTTGAAGGCCCTCCGAGAATTTGTGGTTTGTGCTCTAGCACCACACATTACACCGATCAATGCCATCAAATTCAAGAGGAACATGCTCTTGTAGTAGCCAATGTGAATTACAACAACCGTCCACCCTATCCGCCTCAAGGCCAAAATAACTACCCTCATGGTAATAATCAACATTAAGGGTGGAGGGATAATGCACAAGGGAGCAATTGTTTGTAGCATTAACATCATGTAGGTTAGTTTCTAGAGAGAGAATCTCTCTCTTCTCTCTAGAATTAGGTTAGGTTAATCCATCTTAGATCTAGGCATGATTTCTTGATTTCATCTTGTTTCCTTTCCAATTTCTTATTTCTACTACTCTATTCTTCTTAGTTCTCTTGTCAATTTTACTTTTACATCTTCTTTAAGTTTATGAATATTCATGTTGGATCTTGTTTACATTTGATGAAATTTAATGTTGATGTTTCTTTATTGATGATTTGAGTTGTTGATTTACTTTCCTTGCATTTGGTAGTTGGTAGATTTATTATTCTTGCACTTTTACCATGCTTTCCATTTGTACCCACCAAGTGTTTGACAAAATGCTTGGTTGGGCTTTAGAGTAGATTTTGAGCATTCTTGGCTTGGAAAGAGTAATTAGGCAATATTGAGTCATGAAAACCTAACTCATGTTGGTGATCTAGAGTTGTTAGTTAATATCATTCTCAATGACTCTAATTTTTTGCTAATTCAATTAGTGAGTTGATTAGGATGTTTGACTTGAGATTAACTAGTCTTGTTTGACTTTCTCTCATGGAAGATAACTTACACCTTCTTCCAATATTGGGGATGACGAAATGAGATAAATTCTTGTTTATTATTGTGATATGATTGATTAGTCTTGTTTGACATTCTCCCTATGTGAAGATGACATGATACCTTCTTCTATTTGTTGGAGTTGACTAAATAAGATGAATTGATCATTGTATGACTAGGATAGAAAGCCTATGATCTCAACCCTTGCCATGAATGTCTCTCCTCTTTACTTGCTTCCTTTAATTGTTTGCTTGATTTACCTTTCTTGCCCATTTAATTTCTCACCCCTTCTATCAATCAAACCCCCTTTGTATTTTCATAGCCAATAATTGACCACTTCATTACAATTCTTTGTGAGACGACCCGGAGTCTAAATACTCCGGTTAATTCTTATTGGGGTTTGCACTTGTGACAACTAATATTTTTGATTGGGAGGATTTTTTGTTGGTGTAGAACTATACTTGCAACAAGAATTCATTCAATTGAGAAAATTCTATACCATCATAACAATTCGCTCATCAGCTGTCGATAAATATTTTTGTAATTTTTTATTATTACATTTGAACTCTTTCGACAATTGCTTTAAGACTAACTGAGAATCTCTCAATACCTGAACATCCAGTACTCCCTTGTTAACCAAAATTTCTAAACCTAATATCAAAGCTTCATATTTAGCTATATTATTCAATCAAGGATACTTTAATTCGAAGAAAAATTTTGATGGAATTCCCTTTGGAGATATAATCAAAATGCTGACACCAATCCATCCTTATGTTTCAACCCATCGAAATATAGCTTCCAAGGTTCAGACTCAATATTAATAATATTTGTTTCTTGGTCATTAAGATTAGTTGGTCGATTAACCAAAAGAACTGCAATGACTTGATCTTTAACGGCCTTATCCGGGACGTACTGCAAATCAAACTCAGTTAAAGCAAGAATCCATTTTCCCAATCAACCTCTTAGTATCGGGTAAGACAACATATACTTAACCAGATCAGTTTGTGCAACAACTTGAATAGTTTTTGCAACCATATAACACTTTAATTTTGTGCAAGCATAATAAAAGAAAAAGCACAGTTTTTCGATTGTAGAATATCTCGTTTCGATATCAGACAACAATCGACTTAGGTAATAAATTGTCCTTTCACGTCGTTCCTCATCATTTTGAACCAGCATACAACCAATAGTATTTGCTGAAGCCGCAACATACAATTTTAAAGGTTCGAAAGGGCAGACTATTGCCGTTACAGGTGCTTTCGATAAATAGTCCTTAATCCTTTCTAACATGAGAGACACTTAAACTATCTAAATAATTTTTTAAGAAACATAAATAGTTTGATATATCTTATTTATCAGTCATGACAAGACATAATCGAACTGAGTTCTCGACCTCTACTCCCAACCAGTCGGGTTGTAATCAAGCTTTAGGTGGCGCAGCTTCACATTAAGCCCTTATAAAGTTAATAAACAGCCTTCACAATTGTAACAATTGAGCATCCTGTCAACATTAAGTGGTTTTATTTTGTCATTACAAACCTTAACGTCAACATGGATCTACTCAACATAAAGACTTAAATCTTCCTTTATCACTTCAGTTTTTCCTTCATCAATCCAAAAAAGGATTCTTATGTGAATCGGCGCTTGTTATGGCGCTCTCTTAGCTTTGCTTTGTGTTCCTGCCGATCCAACCTCTCAAGTATCTGATGGAGCAGTTGGTTTGTTGTTGGTGCTTGTAGTGTTGAAGGAGGAATGTCTTCAGCTGGTTCAGTGGGCTGGCTTGTAGTTACGGCTGGAGATCTGATATATTTCCCATTAGGGACGTACTGATCATCCCGTGGAAGCATGGCTTTAGTGTCCCCAGCTCTGTAGAAGGCTCCGGCTGTTGAGACAAGATCTGAGACCAAGGCGGGAAAAGGTAAGTTACTCGCAATTTGTACGTGTCCCATGGCATTCCGCATGTGTCTTGGTAGGTTCAGAGGCTGGTTCGTAAGGATGCACCATAGTAGAACGGCCATGTTTGCAGTGAAGGAGGACTCGTGAGTGCTCAGAAAGACGTAATGGGACATAATCTGTGCCCATATGCGAGCCTCCAAGGTAAGTGCAGAAGCCGATATTCCCTTAGGTCGGGAACGATGGTATCCATAGATCCATCTGCTGCCAGGTAGTGCGATAACTCTGAGAACAGCGTCCTAGTCAAATTGGTACATCTGGTGCTTGAGTGAAGCTTCTTGAAATGTGTCTAGTCCTTCTGGAGTAAGGGGGAGATCTAGAGCTCGTTGAATGGCCTCTTCTGTAATGGGGACTTGTTTTTGACGGACGTAGACAGACTGCAGGGTTGGCAAGTGGAAATTAGAGTAGAACTCGACTACCCAGGAAAGATTGACCTGCCGTGGCTGTCTCTGAAGGAAACCCCATTGTCTTCATTCAATTTGCGGCTCAACAAATTCAGCAATACGGGTTAGGAGGATAAGAAGGTATTCGTTGTTGTAACTCCTTTCTGCCAGGATGGGGAACATCTGCTCATAGTAGCGATTGGTAAATCGTGCAGTGTCCTTTGCTGGGAAGGCTTTCTCTTTGTCATCAACCATAATAATCCTCTTAATTCTTTTTGTTGAGGGCTTGACTGCAGTTGAAGATGGCTCTGCCACTAGAGCTCGTTTGGTTCCTCTCCTTGCTGTTGATTTGGGAGTAGCTTTCTCCTTGCCTTTCTTGGTGGCCATCCTAAAAGAAAGAAAAGGGAAAATATGTTAAAATGTCAAGGTTTGGAGCAAGGTAGAAGGCGGGAAAGGAGGTAATCAGTTCACATTAAAGATGAATGATGTTAACACATGGTCATGATACATGTGAGAAATCAACTATGGAAATATAGCACGTGCATATGATGACAATTAAATGCAAGGTGTTTATTGGCATGCAGACAAAGGCATGAGTAGCATAGATCAAGCATTCAATGTCCAAGTTAGATTACCAAGCCTTTCAAAATGATAATTTGTTTGTAACGACAATTATATTTAAATAACAAAATAAAAGAAGGGTTTTTGGAAAAGCAAGTATTTAGAGTAGTAGAATAAAAGATATCGAAAAAAAAGTGCACAATGCCATACGGGCATTTTCACAAACACATAGCATGCATGGTGAATAAGTTATTGAATGTATTAAATTGAACATGCAAGCAACCCTTAAAAATTAATATATAATTGCCAAACAATTTTGCAACAATCCACAAGCAAATCATAAGGAATAATAATGACCCTACTAAATTTCTAACACCAATTAAAAGAAAAAGAAAGAAAAAAAACATGGATAATGCAAGTAAAAAGAAAAAGAAAAGAAGAAGAAGAAAACATAAATTAAGAAGAAGAATAGAGAAGTAAGGAGGGAAGAAGAAAAGAAAAACCTTGTTAATGATGGTGAGAGAGAAAAAGTAGAAAGTGAGAAAGAAGGAAGAAGAAGAAAGGGGAAGAAAATAATGAGGGAAAAGAAAAAGTAGGATTAGGGGAAGAGAAAGATAAGATATGTTAGCAGATTCGGATAAACTGTGCGGCGCAAGCGACACGGACGCATGGGGTGCGCGTTCGCGCGGATGGCGCTTATATGAATCGACGTGATCACGTCGGTCACGCGGACGCGTGACTCGTGTTGTGCTACTGGCACGAGGGCAGCCTCTCGCTCGCACAACTCTCTGTTCAAAACTCATTATTGCCAAATTCCAGGGTGCGCGGTCGCGTGGTTGACGCGATCGCGTGGGTGGCCAATATTGGAATGCGACGCGGACGTGTGGGGCACGCGTTCGCGTGGTAAGGCTTGTGCGTCTAGCGCCAGTCCAGCCCCATTCCAGCACAACTTTTGGCCAGGCACCCTTTCTTACGTCGATTTCCAGATCACGCGTCCGCGTGGGTGACGCGAACGTGTGGGAGGCATTTTTCCCACATGACGCAGACGCGTCAGTGATGCGGTCACGTGGATCAATTTGTGCCAAAGGCACACCTCCGGCCACGCTCCCACGTGACTTTCTGTTCGATTTATTTTTCTTTCTTACTCACCTGCGACGCGGACGCGTCGGCGACGCTGTCGCGTCGCGAGCCCTTTTTTTTTAAAAAAATATGCAAATGTGCAGATGAAGATACAAACTCAATGCACGAATAATTGAGAAGAGTTATTGAAAAAAGAAAATTAAGAAGAGAGAAAGGAACGATCATACCATGGTGGGTTGTCTCCCACCTAGCACTTTGCTTTAACGTCCTTAAGTTGGACACTCCACTAGCTTAGTCTTCTGCTGTGGGTGGATCCTCCAAGAGGAAGATCTCTAGCTCCTTGGGTTTCGTTGCCTTCTCACCATGATATAGCTTTAAGCGATGCCCGTTAACTTTGATGAATTCAGAGCTTGAAGGATGACTCAGATGGAAGACTCCGTATGGCTCAGTCTTTTCTACTCTATATGGACCTTCCCATCTTGATCTTAACTTGCCTGGCATGAGCCTCAGTCTAGAGTTGTAAAGGAGGATAAAGTCCCCAGGTTGGAACTCTCTCCTCTTGATGTGCTTATCATGCACAACCTTCATCTTTACTTTGTACAGCCTTGAGTTCTCATAAGCTTCTAGGCGAAGGCTTTCTAATTCTTGCAGTTGTAACTTCCTTTCAGCTCCAGCTTTTTCAAATCCCATATTGCACTCTTTTACTACCCAAAAGGCTTTGTGCTCTACCTCAACTAGAAGGTGACAGGCTTTTCCATAAACTAAGCGAAAGGGACTCATCCCAATGGGTGTCTTGTATGCTGTTCTGTATGCCCAGAGTGCATCTTGTAGCCTGCTGCTCCAGTCTCTTCTATGAGGTTTGACTATCTTCTGCAATATACTCTTTATCTCTCTGTTAGACACCTCAGCTTGTCCATTAGTCTGGGGATGGTAGGCTGTTGCCACTTTATGAACTATCCCATGCTTCTTCAGTAATCCTGTTAGTTTCCTGTTACAGAAATGAGTGCCTTGATTGCTCATAATTGCTCGTGGTGATCCAAAGCGATAAATAATATGGTTTCTAACAAAGGAAACAACAGTGTTAGCATCATCAGTGCGGGTAGGAATTGCTTCCACCCATTTAGAAACGTAATCTACAGCTAACAATATATAAAAATGACCATTAGAATTTGGGAATGGACCCATGAAGTCGATGCCCCACACATCAAAAATTTCACAGAAAAGTATAGTCTGTTGAGGCATCTCATCCCTCTTGGATATATTACCAAACCTTTGGCATAGGGAACAAGATTTACAAAATTCAGCAGCGTCTTTAAAAAGAGTAGGCCACCAGAATCCACAGTCTAAAATTTTCCTAGCTGTTCTTTGAGGGCCAAAATGTCATCCACTCTCAGATGAGTGGCAGGCCTCTAAAATGGACTGGAATTCTGATTGAGGCACACACATTCTAATTACCTGGCCAGTGCCACATCTCCATAAATATGGGTCATCCCATATATAATATTTGGACTCGCTTTTCAGCTTGTCTCTTTGATGCTTAGTAAAGTTTGGAGGAAAGGTGCAGCTAACTAGATAATTAGCTACAGGCGCATACCAAGGGACTACTTCAGATACTGCTTGTAAGTTATCAAATGGGAAATTATCATTTATAGGAGTGGCGGTACCCTTAATGTGCTAAAGGCGACTCAAGTGGTCTTCCACTAGATTCTGGTTACCACTCCTATCCTTAATTTCTAAATCAAATTCTTGTAGTAGCAGTATCCAACGTATAAGCCTTGGTTTGGACTCCTTTTTAGCTAATAAATACTTTATAGCTGCGTGGTCTGAGTACACTACTACTTTAGTACCAAGTAAATAGGCTCGGAATTTATCCAGAGCAAAAACAATAGCAAGAAGCTCTTTCTCAGTAGCAGTGTAATTAGACTGAGCTGTGTCTAAAGTCTTAGATGCATAAGCAATTACAAAAGGGTCCTTACCTTCACGCTGAGCCAGCGCTGCTCCTACTGCATGGTTGGAAGCATCGCACATGATTTTAAATGGCTGGCTCTAGTCTGGTCCTCTCACAATTGGAGCTTGAGTCAGGGCGGTCTTCAGCTTATCAAACGCTTGTTTGCAATCCTCACTGAACTCGAACTCAATATCTTTCTACAGTAGTCTGGATAAGGGTAGTGCTACCTTACTAAAGTCCTTAATGAATCTCCGGTAAAAACCTGCATGGTCAAGGAACGAACGGACTTCCCTCACAGAGAAGGAGTAAGGTAAACTAGAAATAACTTCCACCTTTGCTGGATCTACAGAAATGCCAGTATTAGACACAACATGTCCTAGTACAATCCCTTGTTTTACCATAAAGTGACATTTTTCAAAATTCAATACAAGGTTTGTACTGACACATCTATCTAATACTCTAGATAAACTATCTAAGAAAAGGCTAAAGGAATCACCGTAAACGCTAAAATCATCCATAAAAACCTCCATACAGTCCTCAATAATGTCAGAGAAAAGACTTATCATGCACCTTTGGAAAGTAGCTGGTGCATTGCACAAGCCAAAGGGCATTCTCTTATAAGCATAAGTCCCAAAAGGACATGTAAAAGTAGTCTTTTCCTGATCTTCAGGAGCTATATGAATCTGGAAATAGCTTGTGTAACCATCTAAAAAGCAATAATGTGAATTACCTGACAGGCGGATCCAGCATTTGGTCAATGAATGGAAGGGGGTAGTGATCCTTACGAGTGGCCTGGTTGAGGCGCCTGTAATCAATGCAGACCCTCCAGGCGTTCTGTACTCTGGTTGCTATGAGCTCTCCATGCTCATTCTTCATGGTAGTGACTCCAGACTTCTTGGGTACCACTTGTACTGGGCTTACCCATTCACTGTCTGAGATGGGGTAGATGATATCCGCCTCAAGTAGTCTGGTCACTTCCTTTTTGACAACCCCCAAGATAATGGGATTCAGTCTTCTCTGGGGTTGACGAACAGGCCTAGCTCCCTCTTCTAAAAATATTCTGTGCTCACAAACTTGAGGGTTGATGCCTTCTATGTCTGCCAAGCTCCATCCAATTGCTTTTCTGTGTTTCCTCAGCACACTGAGTAGCTGTTCTTCTTGTTGGGAAGTGAGTTCCTTTGCAATGATAACTGGAAACTTCTGCTTGTCCTCAAGGTAAGCATACTTGAGGTGTGAAGGGAGGGGCTTTAATTCTAATTTCTGTTCATGGTCAGGCTCTGGATTATCTGGGGCTGGTGATAATGGAAAAGTACCCTCATTGTCCTCTAAAAGTGTCCCCACACTTGGACCTTGTCCTGTGTACTTCTCTTCTAACTCCTCCTGGTGAACTTCAGCCACAGTTTCATCTATGATGTCACACTGGGAGATAGAAAGGTCATCCAGAGGGTGCTCCATAGCTCCATTTAAACTGAATTTCACTATTCTGCCATCTATTTCAACGGAATAAGTTCTAGAAAATACGTCCAGCTTGAACTTTGAAATCTTCAGGAATGGTCTTCCAAGCAGGATTGATGATGGCCTTCCTAAGTCATTAGGGGGCATTTCCAGGATGTAGAAGTCAATGGAAAATGTGATCCCCTTAATGCTCATTAATACATCTTCAGCAATTCCAACCACTGTAATTATGCTTTTATCTGCTAACACAAAATGAGCTGCCGACCTTTTTAAGGGAGGGAGCCTCAAAGTATCATATATAGATGGTGTGCAAAATCGTGATCGTTCATTCCTTGGTAACGGCGTCAAAAACTTAATGCGCACGTTCATAATTTTAGTTATTTGTCACAACTTTGCACAACTAACCAACAAGTGCACTGGGTCGTCCAAGTAATAAACCTTACGTGAGTAAGGGTCGATCCCACGGAGATTGTCGGCTTGAAGCAAGCTATGGTCATCTTGCAAATCTCAGTCAGGCAGATTCATATGGTTATGGATATTTGATAATTAAAATATAATTAAAATATAAAACAGGATAGAGATACTTATGTAATTCCTTGGTGAGAATTTCAGATAAGCGTATAGAGATGCTTTTATTCCTCCTGAACCTCTGCTTTCCTACTGTCTTCATCCAATCATTCCTACTCCTTTCCATGGCAAGCTTTATGTAGGGCATCACCGTTGTCAATGGCTACTTCCCGTCCTCTCAGTGAAAATGGTCCAAGATGCGCTGTCACCGCACGGCTAATCATCTGTCGGTTCTCGATCATACTGGAATAGGATTCAGTAATCCTTTTGCGTCTTCACTACGCCTAGCACTCGCGAGTTTGAAGCTCGTCACAGCCATCCCTTCCCGGATCCTACTCGGAATACCACAGACAAGGTTTAGACTTTCCGGATCTCAAGAATGGCCGCCAATAGTTCTAGCCTATACCACGAAGACTCTGATCTCACGATCAGAAGGCTAAGAGATTCAAGCTTGTTTGCATGTAGAACGGAAGTATTTGTCAGGCACGCGTTCATAAGTGAGAATGATGATGAGCGTCACATAATCATCACATTCATCATGTTCTTGTGTGCAAATGAATATCTTAGAGAAAAATAGGCTTGAATTGAATAGAAAAACAGTAGTACTTTGCATTAATTCATGAGGAACAGCAGAGCTCCACACCTTAATCTATGGTGTGTAGAAACTCTACCGTTGAAAATACATAAGAACAAGGTCCAGGCATGGCCGAGAGGCCAGCCCCCATAAAGGTCTAAGATCGCATAAGACTAATCAAAGATCCCCCCTTTTAACATGATAGTAAAAAGTTCTATTTATACTAAACTAGTTACTAGGGTTACAGAAATGAGTAAATGATGCAGAAATTCACTTCCGGGCCCACTTGGTGTGTGCTTGGGCTGAGCATTGAAGCTTTCACGTGTAGAGGTCTTCCTTGGAGTTAAACACCAGTTTGTAACCTGTTTCTGGCGTTTAACTCTGCTTTGCAACCTGTTTCTGGCGTTTAACTCCAGAATAGGGCAGAGAGCTGGCGTTGAACGCCAGTTTTTGTCGTCTAAACTCGAGCAAAGTATGGACTATTATATATTTCTGGAAAGCCCTAGATGTCTACTTTCCAACGCAATTGAGACCGCGCCATTTGGACTCCTGTAGCTCCAGAAAATCCATTTTGAGTGCAGGGAGGTCAGAATCCAACAGCATCTGCAGTCCTTCTTCAGCCTCTGAATCAGATTTTTGCTCAAGTCCCTCAATTTCAGCCAGAAAATACCTGAAATCACAGAAAAACACACAAACTCATAGTAAAGTCCAGAAGTGT
Source organism: Arachis ipaensis (assembly GCF_000816755.2). Taxonomy (NCBI): domain Eukaryota; kingdom Viridiplantae; phylum Streptophyta; class Magnoliopsida; order Fabales; family Fabaceae; genus Arachis; species Arachis ipaensis. The sequence continues at coordinate 71,128,333 of NC_029785.2, read as the reverse complement.
GATTTTTATTTAAAAACTAATAAAAATATATTAAAAACTAACTAAATCATACTAAAAACTATGTAAAAATAATGCCAAAAAGCGTATAAATTATCTGCTCAACCTTTTTGAATATTTCTATCATTTTGGGATCAAGTTCCATCTGCTTCCTGGGCTTCCGTGCAATTTGTGGAAATGGAATAGGGAGGGCATTTCCTACAGAGTCTGCCTCCTTTGGTACTTCCTTCTGTGGTTGAGCTTCTTCTTCTTCAACCATGTCTTGTATGTCCTCTTCCTCTTCAGCATCCTCTACTTCCACTACCTCTTTAGCTGAGGCATGTTCTGATGGGATTGGCTCCTCCTGATTCTTCTCTTGCAATGTGGTTCCGGACCTTAGGGTGATGGCATTGATGCCACCCTTTGGATTGGGCAATGGTTGAGAGGAGATTCTGCTGGAGCTCAAAGGCTGGTTATTGGAGTTATTTAGTGATCCAATCTGTGATACAAGAGCTTGCAAGGTAGAGTTCAGACCATTTAGAGTAGAAGTAAGGTTGTTTTCCATAGCCTGCTATCTCCGATCAATAGATTGTAGTAACTCATCATTAGAAGATGAAGAGGGATAAGTGATCTGAGAAGTCTGCTGTTGGTTGTGTTGTGGTCCTTGGAATTGCCTCAGGTGAGGTGCTCTGTAAGGTTGGTTTTGGTTCTACTGCCTGTTGTTGTTATTATTCCACCTCTGATTTCCCTGATTGTCTCTGCCTCCTCTGTTATTGTTGTCCCTCCAGCCCTGGTTAGAATTATCTCTCCAACCTTGGTTTGAATTGTCCTACCATCCATGGTTGTAGCTACCACCTTGATTGTATCCTTGATTGGAACGGTCATAGAAGTTATGAGTGGCTGCCACAGTGTTGTCTTCCTGTTGGAGCTGCGGACATTCATCAGTATAATGGCTACAATCAGCACAGATCCCGTATACTCTTTGTGGAACCAACTGTTGGCTTTGCTGTGGTGGAGGGGGCTGAGCTTGCTGAGCTTGTTGTTGACTCAACTGCATCTGCTTCAGCAAGTTGGTCATTTCACAGATACTCTGAGTTAGAGCAGCAGTCTCTCTGTTAGAGGATACTTCTGCAACGGCCTTCGCCAGGCTTTGTTTCTGCCTGTGATTCCTAGTATATTCAGCCAAGTCACTGATCAATTGCCATGCCTCATTAGTAGTTTTGTACTTTTTCATAGACCCATTGGTAGCACTTTCCAATGTGGTCTTATCTTGGGGCCTCATGCCCTGTGTGACGTAGCCGAGCAACACTATCTTGTCAATCATATGGTGGGGGCATGCTTCCAGAAGATTGTTGAAGTGCTCCCAGTATTCATAGAGAGTCTCGGACTCGTCCTGAACAATCATGGAAATGTCTTTCCTCAGTTTATCAGTAACTTTAGCTGGAAAGAACTTTTCCAAAAATTCTCTTCTAAGCGTATCCCAGTCAGAAACAGTTGCTGCGGGTTGAGTGTAGTACCACTCTCTCGCCTTTCCCTCAAGAGAAAATGGGAAAGCTTTTAACAAAATAGAAGTTTCATCTGCACCATCACGCCTGATAGTAGAACAGGCTGCTTGGAAATCCCTACGGTGCTTGATAGGCTCTTGAGCAGGTAAGCCATGAAACTTAGGCATTAAGTTGAGCAGTGCAGTCTTTATTTCAAAATCTGTAGCCACCGTTGGGTGATGTGCTTGAAACGGTTACAGTGTGAAATCAGGGGCTCCAGCCTCCTGGATAGTAACTCTCCTAGGTGCTGCCATGTCACCTGCACGTAAATCAACTGAATCAGTAGAAAGGGAGCTTGTTTCTTCCTCAAGTGACGTTTCAGATTCGCCCTCGGAGAGGACTAACCGACGCCGAGCTTGCCTTATACGTGAAATAGTTCTTTCAATCTCAGGATCAAATACTGGCAAGCTTGGATCAGGAAGTGAACGCGTCATTTAACGAAAGAAACATGCAGCTCATAGTAACGAAAATAAAATAAAATACAAATAAATAAATTCCAATCAATAACTTAGCACTCTATTGCAACTCCCCGGCAACGGCGCCAAAAATTGACGTGGCAGAAATTGGCGAGTTAAGAAATTATTATAAGAGATACGTTGCAAGTATAGTTCTCAACCAACCGATATTCCGCTTATCAATTTAAAAAGGGTTGTCACAAAATTAGAATTAAAATACTGGAAGTATGAATCCCAGGTCGTCTCCCAACGAGTTGCAGAAAGATGTGCTATTTTATTAATCAGATGTTTTCCAAAAGGGTTTGAGTTTGATAGACAGGAAATTAAATCAGAGAATTTATGTAATTTAAATAAAAACCTTGACCGGGAGTAGATTAGTTGGAAGCCCTATCCTTGATGGAGTTCTCTCAAGTTCAATTGATAATTGAAGGTTGTCTGCTCAGTTATCCTTTACCAGATAAAGGAAAGTCAAGCAAGTTGGAAGTTAGTTTCTATTCACAAGTTCTAATCCTCTCCCTTGGGAAGGATTAGTGTCAGTGATTAGATGGCGACCCAACGCTAATCCCAATTATAATTTTACTCTTGAGCATCCAACTCAAGGTCCTCCTTTCAATCAACTCCCAATCAAGTTATGGAACTACTCGCTCATTATGATTGTGAAATTCATGAAATAAGAAAGGAAAATAAAGAAAGACATGATAAATAATAATCAAAGGGATCAATAAAAATAAAAATAGTTCTTGTATTAATAAATTCTAAAAATAATCCAATAGTAACTCTGAATAAACTAAGGATATGAAAGAGTAAGTGACAAGTAAGGAAACAAACTAGAATGATGAAGTCTTGCCAGAGGTAATAACTCTTCTCAATATCCCAATCCAAAAGGCAATAAAATCAAAAGCCTAAGAACTATGAATGTGTAGAGAGTAAACCTAGAAGAGGAGTAAAATCAGATCTAAAAATTAAAACTATGCGGAATGAATGCTGTTGCTGGTCTCTGCATGTTCCCTGGATCTAATATGCTTTTCTGGGCCAAAAACTGGGTCAAAACAGGGCCCAAAATCGCCCCTAGCGAATTCTGCAGATTCTGCAGATCACGCACGTCACGCGATCGCGTCATCCACGCGTTCGCGTCATCCAGCGTCTTGCCTTGCCACGCGTGCGCGTCGTCCATGCCTTCGCGTCACTTGTGCAGTTTCCAATCCATGCGTTCGCGTCAGGCACGCGAGCGCGTCACTGTAATTTCTTCTATTTCGTGCGGTCGCGTGAGTTATGCGTCCGCGTCACTTCTTGCTGGTCATCTCCTCAATTTCTTGTGTTCCTTCCATTTTTGCAAGCCTCCTTTCCAATCTCCAAGTCATTCATGCCCTATAAAGCCTGAAACACTTAACACACAGATCACGGTATCGAATGGAATAAAGGAGAATTAAAATACATAATTAAAAGTCTCTAGGAAGCAGTTTTCAACCATGGGGTAATTTTGGGAAGGAATTGTAAATACATGCTAATTTAATGAATAAGTGGGTAAAGATTTGATAAAACCACACAATTAAACACAATATAAACCATAAAATAATGGTTTATCATTGTTCTCCCTAGGAATTACGATGAAGTGTCTTGTTATTGGTTATGAAGTATGTTTGGGGTTTTTGAGTTAAGGAACAAGGAATGTAAATTGCAAAAGAAATAAACTAACAACTAAGAAAAGCTCTTGGCAAGGTTACGAGAATTAGAAGTCCTATACTCATTATCCTCCTCAATTGTGATGAGAATTGTCCATTGCTACCACTTAGTTAACCTCTAACCATGGAGGAAAGTCAAGTGGATGAATCAACTTAATTCCACAAGTCCTAGCCAACTCCCAAGGGAAAGACTAGCTTTAGTGGTATCTAAATCAATTAGCAACTTCTAATTATCAATCATCAAGGGAATTAGATAACTTAAGTGTCACTAATTACTCTACCTAGGCCAAGAGGAATAAAATCAATACTAAATTCTAACCAAGCATTTTGTCAAACACTTGGAAGGCATAAAAGAAAAACAAAGTAGATTGGCAACAACAATGAAATCTAACAACAATTATTGCAAGAAGTTAATAACAACAATCAAAAGAAACACAATTATCATGAATTGCCTCAAATTGAATTGAAAGAAAATAGAATGAACAAAAGTAGATCTACAAACAAAGTAGAAGAAATTATAACAAACAATAGAAGAATGATGAATGTAACAACAAAGAATTAAGAAGAAGAAGTAGATGAAAGCATGAAATTAAAACCTAGATCTAAGAACTAAACCTAATCCTAATCCTAATTCTAGAGAGAAGAGAGAGCTTCTCTCTCTAAAACTAACTAAAACTAGCCTAAAGTGTGTGTATGAATGTCTAGATGCCTCCCCTTTCATTTCTTGGTCTATTTAACTTTTTCCCGCCAAAAACTCAGCTCCAAATGGGGCCAGAAACCCTCCAAAATCACCAGGCACGAGTTTCTCTTTAAAAATCATGTGCGGCCTTCAGCGCGTACGCGTACAGTGCGCGTACGCGTCCATGGAGCAGTTCGCAATCCGCGCGTAGGCGCTAGTGCGCGCGCGCCCCCATGGGCTTTTTCTAAATCTTTGCCTTTTCATGATTTATCCACTTTGTATGCTTTCCTTTAACTCCTTTGATCCTTTCCTAGCCTTTTTCAATTTGAAATCACTAGCAAACACATCAAGGCATATAGTGGAATCAAAGGAAGGTTAAAACTATCAAATTAAAGGTCTAAAAAAGCATATTTTTACATCTAAGCACAAGTACGGAGACAATCACAAAATAATGCTATTTCATTGAATAAATGTGAGGAAAGGTTATCAAAATGTTCTAAATTCAACACTAGATAAACCCTACAAAGGGAGTTTATCACCCTTCTCCCCCTTAGCTGGCGAAGGATTCCCTTTGGAATAGATTTCTCCATCAGACGAAAAAATTATTTGAGTATGAATAAAAGGAGTTACCCCCTTGTCCATTGAGGTCAATGGTCTTTCTGCCTTTGTTTGGCATACATACTTTCCACCTTAATTTCCTCTGGCCCTTCCTCGAGGATATGGGTGACGACCTCGATTAAAACCTCGATGTTGTAACACCCTACCACACAGATGCACTTAAGTCGTAAAGTAGAGTGGCGAGTTATTACGACCTCTAAAAGAAAAAGAAGTATATAAATATAGTTGAAAGAATTCATATCTAAGAGCCTTGAAGAAGAAGCAAAACAAAAGCGAAAATAAAAAATCATGTCACACTCAGAAAGATACACGCAAGCCAGATAAACGCAATCAACAG
>NC_029785.2:71118580-71122916 GCF_000816755.2 Arachis ipaensis | reverse complement strand
GCCAGATAAACGCAATCAACAGTAAAGATAACACACACACACACACAGAGAGATATATGTATATATATATATATATATCAGAGTTCCAAAGATACAGATATTAAGCTCCAAACTTGACCTGCGAAGCTAAGGCCTGCCAGACTATACACACACACACACACACACACACACACACACACATAACCCAAAATCTGAAGAAAGCACTTGTTTCTCCAAAAGCAACCTCTAAGAGCACAAAATATAAAATATACATTCAGAGAATCTATATACATATATAAATAGCTTAAAACAAAATATGACAACCCAAAAGATAGTTCTTCGCTTGTAAGGAGGGTCTCCAGACGATCAATGAGGTGCCTCTCAACCTACATCTGAAAAACAGTAGAAATATGTATGGAATGAGAATTGGGGGCTCTCAGCTTGGTAATGGTGCCCGCAAAGATAATGTATAAGGTCCCATGAAAGCCAGAGGCAATCCTTGAACTTCAATGCTCATATTAATCTTAAAAATTTATTCTAAAGCAATAATATAGGTAATCTGACTAAGGGATTCTAGCCCTAGTCTAACTCTGCACCTTCTGTCTCCTCCAAACCTCTGAATCACCAATGGAACAACCCTCAACACTCCTCCTCCAGAATATGGTCTCTCAGATACATACACAGGCAAATCAAACAAAGAAAACACAAACAGAGGTACAATTACAACAAGAAGAACAAGTAGCAGATAAGCAGAGTTAAGCAAACCAAAACAATTAACACTCAAGCAAAACATTCAAATTCACATGATGTATGCATGTCCTGTAGCTGATTAGTCTCATCTGTCAGTTGTATAGCCAACCTGATATGTCTTGGTAGCTAACCTTGGACAAACCCTCTGTGCATGCATCCCCAAGCTAAAAAATATCCACGGAGAAAATCCCAAGCTTAAATTAATATATATATGCATGCCCATGGGGGAACCCATGGAGTTAAAGTGTCTGGTCACATCTTGCAACAAAGAGTTAACAGAGCATCGGGTCTCAACCTGGAGCAAATGGTTATAAGCCACTGCATTCACCCAGGGAAACCCGTGTTTTAGCTCATTCAATTATATAAGTCATACGAATATGTCAAACATAATTCATTAATATCAATATCATTCTTAAATCATGTCTCATTCATCACTTTTAACATCTCATCAAGTCGATCATACATTTCTCAAGTCTCCTTCGAGATCAAAACTAGCTCCCTCAAGATACTTACTCATATTCTGTAGCCTAAGACCTAGCCTATGGACGTTCAACAGAGTTTTTAGAGGTTTGAAAGTTCAAAATTTATGAATTTTTAACAAAACATTAGTTTCGGAGGGTCACAAGCTTGCTGGGAAGGTCGAACATTTAAAAACAGAATTTTTAGTACAAAACAGGGAATCATGCATACGCATGGTATTGTGCGTACGCACGTACCAGACGAAATTTCCTTCCCATGCGTACGCACGCACTAGAAAACCTTCCTTGCCTGTGCATACACATCATAGTGTGCGTATGCACAACTTGCAAAATCCCTACGCATACTCCCTCGTACGTATGCACGAGTGCCCCACTTCGCTCAGGTCCATGCGTGCACACAATAGCGTGCGTACGCACGCATATCAGATTTCTTAGTTTTTAACACTTTCGGTAGAATCCTGTTTTTAGGCCCAAACTTCGAACGTGCATAATTTTTTCGTTAAAAATAATTTTTTGTCTATTCTTCAAACATCATACTCTACTCAGACCCAATTTTTATTTAAGACAAGTTTCACCAAATTTGAGGGTCCGAGGGCCAAGTTATAGTGCGTCAAAGTTGGTTAAAATTGTGTTTTTACCAAAACTCAAAACCTCAAGTTTTTGAAACCGAAACAAACCAAATCCTAATCAAATCCATTTCAAGCAACATCATAACTCACCAAGCATGAACCCATTACTCATCAATCGTTTAGTTACCAAAAATACTAATCTTTCATTGTTAACTCAATATCACATTCATCACATTCATATATGTATATATATAAAATGATTTCACCAACTCCAACTACACCAAAATCATCACAATATATAATTAATGATAACTACTTACTAATTTCAAAATACAATTCACATCCACTCAACATCCATTAATTATGTCCACTAAACATGCACCATTCACATAATTCAACTTATCCTACGGTTAACTAGCCTAAATTTTCACGTAACATTATACATTAACTATGAGAAACTAAAACCATACCTTGGTTGATTCCTCCCTAAGCTTAGAATACCTCAAAATGCCCTCCTTCCACAAGCTCCAAGTCTCCAATTTGCTCACCAAACGATATCCCATCTTCCGAGCCTTAAATCAATCATCCAACATCCATTAATTTGATTCCAAATCATACAATTTAATCCAATACCACATAATTCATTATAATCAGTCATAGGGTTACCAAATTTTAATAATTCACAAGGATTTAACATTTCTTACCTCACTCATGGATTGCTTAGACAAAACCCAACAATTTTCTTAAGCTAGTTCAATGCTAAACATTAAAATACTAAAGTCTTCAATACCCGTTAACTACAAATTTCATAATTAAAGGGGAAGATACTGGGTGAGAAATAGCTAATTTCTTACCACTTTGTTTGGATAGTTTCGAAGAGCTCGATGCAGTGGTTGCGTGGCCACAAACAGTGCAGAGATTGGAGCTCCGGATTGGAAGATATGTGGAATTAAAATTGAGATGGAATTTGGGGTTCAAGTTTTTATTCCTCCCCCTTCAATGTTCAGTGTGATTCCCATATGAATTTGGGGAAGAAAGGCTGAGCTTTGCCTTATATATGTTGGGCCTTGGGCCTGATCCAACCGGTTTGGCCCATTGGCCCTTTTTGGACCAAAATCTTTCAAATTAGTGTCAAAATTCGTATTTTTAATATTCTACTTCCCTAAACTATAAAATTTAATTTCCTAATTTCTTTAAAATTATTTAATTTATTAGCTAATTATTCATTAATTTCCCGGGATTTACATCCTACCTTCCTAATTAAGAATTTTCTCCTCAAATTTCAGATTTAGTTACTTGAAAATAGGTGCGGGTAGTCATTCCTCATTTCTGACTTAAGTTCCCAGGTGTGTTCCGCAATTCCAGCTCGACTCCAAGCAACCTTTACTTGCAAAACTTCTTTTTCGTGCAACCCGTTTAATACTGGTATCATCAATTCAGACCGGAATCACTTGAAGCATCAGATCCTCTTTCAATTGAACTGATTCTGGTTCTAAAATATGGCTGGTATCAGAAGTGTACTTCCAAAGCTGCGAAACGTGAAATACATTGTGCAGGATCGAAAGATGCGAGGGTAGAGTTATCCGATATGCCATTGGCCCATTCTCTTCAAAATCTGAAACGGACTGATATAACGAGGACTTAGTTTTGTTTGTCTTGATCACTCTATCCACTCTTGTTGTTGGAGTAACCTTAAGGAATACATGATCTCCTTCGTCAAATTTTAAAGGTTTCCACCTCTGATTGGCATAGCTTTTTTGGCGGCTCTGAGAGGTAAGCATTCTATTGCGGATCTTCTTAATTTGCTATGTGGTTTCAGGCCCCAATAAACTTACTCCAACTTCATACCAACATAATGGAGGTTAGCACTTTCTCCCATATAAAGCCTCATACGGAGCCGTTCCGATGTTCGCATGATAACTGTTGTTGTACGCAAACTCCACTAGTGGAATATAACGATCCCAACTTGCCGGTTGGTCCAGCACACAAGCCCTCAATATATCTTCAAGGGTTTATGTCATCCCCTCCGATTGACCATCAGTCTGAGGATGGTATGCAATGTTGTGCACAAAATTGTGATCTCTGAAATGGCGCCAAAAACTTGGTACGCACGATCGTAATCTCAACTCTTTTTCACAACTCTGCACAACTAACCAGCAAGTGCACTGGGTCGTCCAAGTAATAAACCTTACGTGAGTAAGGGTCGATCCCACGGAGATTGTCGGCTTGAAGCAAGCTATGGTCATCTTGTAAATCTCAGTCAGGCAGATTCAAATGGTTATGAGGTTTTGATAATTAAAATATAAATAAAATATAAAATAAAGATAGAAATACTTATGTAATGCATTGGTGGGATTTCAGATAAGCGTATGGAGATGCTTGTTGCTTCTGAATCTCTGCTTTCCTACTGTCTTCATTTAATCATTCATACTCCTTTCCATGGCAAGCTGTATGTTGGGGGATCACCGTTGTCAATGGCTACCGTCCATCCTTCCAGTGAAAAGGGTCCAGGTGCGCTGTCACCGCACGGCTAATCATCTGTCGGTTCTCGATCATACT
>NC_029785.2:71115807-71117732 GCF_000816755.2 Arachis ipaensis | reverse complement strand
CCCAACTAACCAGCAAGTGCACTGGGTCGTCCAAGTAATACCTTATGTGAGTAAGGGTCGATCCCACGGAGATTGTCGGCTTGTAGCACGCTATGGTCATCCTTGAAAATCTCAGTCAGGCAGATTCAAATGGTTATGGGGTTTTGAAAATTAAAATATAAATATAAAGATAGAAAAGATAGAAATACTTATGTAATGCATTGGTGGGATTTCAGATAAGCGTATGGAGATGCTTGTTGCTTCTGAATCTCTGCTTTCCTACTGTCTTCATTTAATCATTCATACTCCTTTCCATGGCAAGCTGTGATCACCGTTTGTCATCTTGTAAATCTCAGTCAGGCAGATTCAAATGGTTATGAGGTTTTGATAATTAAAATATAAATAAAATATAAAATAAAGATAGAAATACTTATGTAATGCATTGGTGGGATTTCAGATAAGCGTATGGAGATGCTTGTTGCTTCTGAATCTCTGCTTTCCTACTGTCTTCATTTAATCATTCATACTCCTTTCCATGGCAAGCTGTATGTTGGGGGATCACCGTTGTCAATGGCTACCGTCCATCTTCTCAGTGAAAATGGTCCAAATGCGCTGTCACCGCACGGCTAATCATCTGTCGGTTCTCACTCATATTGGAATAGGATCTATTGATCCTTTTGCTTCTGTCACTACGCCCAACACTCGCGAGTTTGAAGCTCGTCACAGTCATCCCATCCTAGATCCTACTCAGAATACCACAGACAAGGTTTAGACTTTCCGGATCTTAAGAATGCTGCCAATTGATTCTAGCTTATACCACAAAGACTCCGATCTTTCGGAATGGAGGCTAAGAGATACACACTTAAGCTATTGCAGATAGAACAGAAGTGGTTGTCAGGCACGCGTTCATAGGTGAGAATGGTGATGAGTGTCACATAATCATCACATTCATCATGTTCTTGGGTGCGAATAAATATCTTAGAATAAGAATAAGCTTGAATTGAATAGAAAAATAATAGTACTTTGCATTAATTCATGAGGAACAGCAGAGCTCCATACCTTAATCTATGAGGTGTAGAAACTCCACCGTTGAAAATACATAAGTGATGAAGGTCCAGGCATGGCTAATGCCAGGGCATTTTGGCCAGTTTCACTGACCTTTTCTTTACTGTTTTAGGGTAGTTTCATGCATTTTCTTAGGAAATAAGCAAGTTTTGGGTAGAATTTCACTTACATCTTGATTTAAGCATACATTGTGCACTTTACATGATTTCATGAGAATTTTGCATGAATTAGATGACAAATTGGATGATGCATGTCTCATGATGTGGATTAGAACTTTGATGCACTTTATTGCTTGATTTCAGGACAAAGGAAGCAAGAAAGAGCCACGTTAGCAGCCACGTTAGTCTAACTAATGTGACCACCAACGTGGAATGGGAGCTAGCTTGCAACGTTAATGAGAAAAGTACTCACCAATAACGCCCTCGAAGCCATCATAGCCCACGTTAAGAGTCAAGTTAACGTGAACTCTAACGTGGAAGAAAGAAAATGGAGCCAACGTTAGTGACACTCACCTTTGTCACTAACGTTGGACCAAGCTCATATTGGCCACGTTAGCTTCCACGTTAACTTAGTTAACGTGGACTCTAACGTTGGGAAGCAAAAGAATGGCCAACGTCACTAACGTTGGACTAAGCCACCTTGAGCTACGTTAACTCCCACGTTAACTTAGTTAACGTGGAAGTTAACGTGGAGAAAGCAAAAAATTGCCAACGTTAGTGACACTCACCTTTGTCACTAACGTTGGAATGAGCCACAATAAGCCACTATGAGCCACGTTAACTTCCATGTTAACTTAGTTAACGTGGAAGCTAACGTTGAGGATAGGATGATGAGCCAACATTAGTGACACTCACCTTTGTCACTAATATTGGAGATGGCTC